>NC_068357.1:45506308-45598808 GCF_020536995.1 Dreissena polymorpha | reverse complement strand
TCAACTTCAAGTACCCAATCGAGCACGGTATCATAACTGATTGGGACGACATGGAGAAGATCTGGCATCACGCCTTCTACAATGAGCTCCGTGTGGCACCAGAGGAACACCCTATTTTTGTACACGGGCCCCATTCACCTCTAAGCAACATAAAGAAAAGATGACGAAGATTATGTTTGAAACGTTCAATGCACCAGCTTTTTACGTGGAAAATGACGTTTCAATGTCCCTTTATTCCTCAGGTCGTACTTCTGGTATTGCCTCGGGAGCTGGTGCTAGCGTATTGTACTCTGTTCCCGTATATGAAGGTTATGCCATGCCTGATGCCTCTTCGAGTTTGGATCTAGCTGTTATCGATCTTACAGATTATTTAATCAGTATACTCCATCAGCGTGGTTATTCTTTCACCACTTCCTCTGAATATGAGATTGTTAAAGAAATCAAGGAGAAATTATGCTATGTTGCGCTCGACTTCGAACAAGAAATGAAAACTGCGGCATCATCCAGCTCGCTGGAAAAGAGCTACGAGCTTCCTGACGGCCAGGTAATCAAAATAAGCAACGAGCGTTTCCGATGCCCAGAGGCCATGTTCCAACCATCTTTATTTAAATTAGATACCTGTGGTATCGCTGAGACCGTGTACAACAGCATCATGAAGTGCGACATCGAAATCCGTAAGGTTATGTTCGCTAACATAGTATTGTCAGGTGGGTCAACTATGTTCCCTGGCTATGTGGATAGGATGAGGAAGGAGATCACCGCTCTAGCATTGCCCAATATGCAAACCAAGATAATTGCTCCACCAGAGAGGAAGTATAGTGCCTGGATCGGCGGCTCCATCCTGTCTTCCTTGTCGACCTTCCAGAAGATGTGGATCAGCAAGCAAGAGTATTACGAAGCTGGACCCTCCATAGTTCATAGGAAGTGCTTCTACTAAAATGTCTTGCCTTGAGCAACAATATAACTTTGTTAGTGCGAATGATATACGCTACAAGTTAGCTCAGGAGATCTGATCTTAGAATTCCATTTTTTTTTAAAAGGCATTTCAGAACAGTATAACATTTATGTGTGTATTTCTGTATATAATCGCGTTTGACGTTTTCTTTTTGTTCGAATATACATTGATCGGTTTAGTGTCTGTATGTCTCCTTTTTCAAATTTTCAAATACATGTATGGTATATTTTTTAAAAGATGTCTGATTATTCGGACCCTTTTTCTGTCATAGTTATGGCTTCGTTCTTTGTACCCGATCGAAATGCATATGTATGCTTTCGAATTTCTTCCCATAAGCTCATGATTGAAAAGGGCCGTTGTTCGAATATCGACAGGGACCAAAGGTTCTGTCCTTTTTGCAAAACTTTTATTGAAAATGAATTTAATTTTCTATTAATATGCACGACATACTTAGACCTCCGAGAAAGGTATATACCAATTAAGAATTATACACCCGCTACTATAAATAAATTTAATATAATCATGAGCTCCCGGGAAGAAAAGTTGATCAGGGATACTTCTATGTTCTTGTATTATGCTTTTGAAAGAAGAAATGCGTTACTGAATAGCACTTAATTATAAATAGTTGAACCATTACATATGTATGTTTGCTTATATTATGTCGGTGTTTTTGAAATGTTGTGGTTATTCGATGTTATTTGTACTTGCAAGGGCCGGAGGCCATATAGCAATAAACTTTGAGCCATCTTTGTACCCGATCGTCAAATAACGGTGATATTTCTACAGCGAAAATACTATAATCTCCTGTTATTGTTTTTCATATGTAAATGTTATAAGTAAACATGTATTGTTAAAAAAGTCACGTAGATAATGTTCAATCAAACCAAGAAAACGGTGTAAGAAAGTACATGCAGCTGCAGGTAACTATTGTGGGCGACGATTTTTGGCTATTTGTCATCGTTATATTAAACTTAAAAAAATTATAATCAGAAAACATACAAAACCAAAGTAGTTTCAAAATTTGTATGCAACAAATAGACATAGTGAACTTTGAGATGCATAAAAACATAAACGTTTACTATGTTTGTTTGCGAAATAGGCACTCAACGTTGAATAACGTCTAATCAAGCGTGTACCAAAATACTCGTTACTGTTAATAAAGGTTAAGCTCTGTAAACCAGTTAAAATATTGCAAATATATTACAAATTTTATAATAAATTAAGGTTCTAATATCCAATTTATTTTGTATTGTTGGTGTTTTTTGAAAGGGAGAATAATCCCAGTTTAGAGTAAAATATGATTTAATTAAATCAAGGAATCAATTTAATTTTAAGGAAATGTGATGATATTATTTACAAATATACCGGAATAAAGTTTGTGTTATACCTATTCGCTCTGTTATTCATCCCCATTTCAAAACGCATATCGTCCTACAATCCGTCCCTCCGCCCGTCAGTCAGTCCGTCAGTCTGTCAGTAAGGCAGTGTATAACCGGTATTTTCCTGCCCGCTCCATATCTACAGAAACTTCCGACAGATATTCGTTAAATTTATTTCAAATATTAAAGGGGCCTTTTCACAGATTTTGGCATTTTTTTAACTTATTCATTAAATGCTTTATATTGATAAATGTAAACATTGGATCGTAAAAGCTCCAGTAAAAAATCAAGAAAAAAATTAAAAAAAGGAAAAGAACATTGCCCGGAGCAGGTTTCGAACCAGTGACCCCTGGAATCCTGCCAGAGTCCTGAAGTAAAAACGCTTTAGCCTACTGAGCTATTCCGCCGAGTACACATTCATGACGTATTTTATACTTTATATACGCAATCTTCGTAGTTTCACAAAATTTAACGACGAAAACAGAACTCTCCAAATTATTCAATCGTTTCGCGTTGCAACGCTTTATAATTTTTAGGTTTTAAAATCGTCAAAAGATGCATATAATGGCTATATTAGAGCATGGTTAATGTTCAGTATTACTGTTTCCTCACAAATATCATAACTAAAACGAAAACTTACGAATCTGAAACAACTTTTTTCAATTTTGTCAATTTACCAAAGCGTGAAAAGATCCCTTTAAGAGCATTGATACGACGTTCAATAGGCATGACTTAGATAGGCCGGCTCTATGTCAATTGAATACTTAAATATACAAGGTTTATGAATTTATGGTTGTGTTTACTTCATAAGTTCATATGTTCTATACCTTCTTGTCGATTTTCATAAAATTGCCAATTATCTTAAAGGTTTTGAGATGAAGTGTTGAAGGCATTAAGAAGTAATGCTCGAACGGTGTCGAGGTTATATTTCAAGGTCAAATATTTTAGCTTATATTATCGTGCGTCCTTCATATCTCCTATACCCTTTGAAAGATATTTAGAAAAACGTGGCTAAATGTAAAAGCCATGATAAAGGCTGGTTAAAACATTAATGTTATCTTATATGATTTGTAAGTGTTTATTTTCTTCTTATTATTTTTTAATGAAAACCACACATAACAAGGTTAATGAATTAGAACACAACACGGAATATTCATTAAAAGAAAACAAGTTACAATCTATAAATGCTTCCTGATGTCGAAAGATTATACTTGTTATTGTCGTGTGTAACGTTAATCATCAACGAGGAGGCAATCACTACGAAGAGTTTTAAAAGTGTTGGTTGTTCATACCAATTAAAAACACAATTTATAAATAACAATGAAAACCCGCTATCGATAAAATAGATTGTTGTTAAAAGATTTTGTATTACCATATACATGCACAATATTCAATGAAATAAATGTTTATGACAAATTATGGATGGTCAAAACAGATCGTGTTCTCGATTATTGATTAAATGGGTACATTTTAGAAAAACGCACAATACCATCTTGCTATATTTTTAAAGGATTGAAAAGAGTACAAAACTACCCGGATCACGTAGAAAAAACGTCTTCAATTGACACCGTTTTCCTTGATAGGTACAATAACGCTCGGTAAAAAAACTAATAAAAATACCAATACCAAGAACGCAATCTGATAAGCGATATGCATATTACTAAAATATTTTCTCGACTTATTAATAAATAACAAAAGAAATATATATTAATAGATTCAATGATATTCAATTTGACGATATTATCTTGACCGACTTACCTTCAATGAATGTATCAAAAAAGGAACAAAACAGTTACAACTAAAGCACATATCAATTTAATTTGCATTAATTACGTCAGGAGAAGCAGAGTTATCAGGCTGGTGATAATAGTCATAATAATAAGAAGACGAAAAAGAAAAAGAAGAGGAAGAAGTAGTACAATATTTATTTATAATATAATAATGACACGTTTTATAATTTTGGTATTATTATTATTATTATTATCATTAGATGAAGTAGTGGTGGTGGTGGATGTGGTGGTGGTGATGGTGGTGATGGTGGTGGTTGTGGTGGTGGTGGTAATGCTGGTGGTGGTGGCGGTGGTGGTGGTGGCGGCGATGGCGACAGAGGCGGCGGCAATGGCGACGGAGGCGGCGGCGGTGGTGGCGTTGGCGGTGGTGGTAGTGGTGGGGTCGTGGTGGTCGTGGTGGCTGTGGTGGTCGTGGTCGTGGTGTGGTGGTCGTGGTTGTGGTGGTCGTGGTAGTAGAAGTAGTAGAAGAAGTAGAAGTTGAAGTAGTAGTAGTAGTAGTAGTAGTAGTAGCAGTAGTAGTAGTAGTAGTAGTAGTAGTAGTAGTAGTAGTAGTAGTAGTTGTTGTTGTAGAAGTAGTAGTAGTAGAAGTAGTAGTAGTAGTAGTAGTAGAAGTAGTAGTAGTAGTAGTAGTAGAAGAAGTAGTAGTAGTAGTAGTTGTTGTTGTTGTTGCAGTAGTAGTAGTAGTATTAGTAGTAGTAGTAGTAGAAGTAGTAGTAGTAGTAGTAGTAGAAGTAGTAGTAGTAGTAGTAGTAGTAGTTGTTGTAGTAGTAGTAGTAGTAGTAGTAGTAGTAGAAGTAGTAGTAGTAGTAGTAGTAGTAGTAGTAGTAGTAGTAGTAGTAGTAGTAGTAGTAGTAGTAGTAGTAGTAGTAGTAGTAGTAGTAGTAGTAGTAGTAAAAGAAGTAGTAGTAGTAGTAGAAGTAGTAGTAGTAGTAGTAGAAGTAGTAGTAGAAGTAGTAGTAGTAGAAGTAGTAGTAGTAGTAGTAGTAGTAGTAGTAGTAGTAGTAGTAGTAGTAGTAGTAGTAGTAGTAGAAGTAGTAGAAGTAGTAGTAGTAGTAGTAGTAGTAGTAGTAGTAGTAGTAGTAGTAGTAGTAGTAGTAGTAGTAGAAGAAGTGGTAGTCGTGGTAGTAGCAGTAGTAATAGTAGTAGTAGTAGTAGTAGTAGAAGTAGTAGTAGTAGTAGTAGTAGTAGTGGTAGTGGTAGTAGTAGTAGTAGTACTAGTAGTAGTAGTAGTTGTAGTAGTAGTAGTAGTAGTAGTAGTAGTAGTAGTGGTAGTGGTAGTAGTAGTAGTAGTAGTAGTAGTAGTAGTAGTAGTAGTAGTAGTAGTAGTAGTTCTAGTAGTAGTAGTAGTAGTAGTAGTAGAAGTAGTAGTAGTAGTTGTAGTAGTAGTAGTAGTAGTAGTAGTAGTAGTAGTAGTAGTAGTAGTAGTAGTAGTAGTAGTAGTAGTAGTAGTAGTAGTAGAAGTTGTAGTAGTAGTAGTAGTAGTAGTAGTAGTAGTAGTAGTAGTAGTAGTAGTAGTAGTAGTAGTAGTAGTAGTAGTAGTAGTAGTAGTAGTAGAAGTAGTAGAATTTGTGGAGCAATGTATTTTGGTATGTGTGTAGAATAAAATGATAATAATTTCATTTCTTGATTCATAATATTACATTTTTGTTCTGTTTGTAAAATCGTTATTTTTGTCTTTGTATAGTTCATTCCGCAATGTGACTCAATTGGTCGACGTCAATAAATGAATATTAAAGGGGCCTTTTCACAGATTTTGGCGTTTTTTAACTTATTCACTAAATGCTTTATATTGATAATTGTAACCATTGGATCGTAAAAGCTCCAGTAAAAAATCAAGAATAAAATTTAAAAAAGGAAAAGAACATTGCCCGGAGCAGGTTTCGAACCAGTGACCCCTGGAGTCCTGCCAGAGTCCTGAAGTAAAAACGCTTTAGCCTACTGAGCTATTCCGCCGGATACAAATAATTGACGTATTTTATACCTTATATATGCAATCTTCGTAGTTTCACTAAAATTTAACGACAAAAACAGAACTCTCCAAATAATTCAATCGTTTCGCGTTGCAACGCTTTATAATTTTTAGGTTTTAAAATCGTCAAAAGATGCATATAATGGCTATATTAGACCATGGTAAATGTTCAGTATTACTGTTTCCTCACAAATATCATAACTAAAACGAAAATTTGCGAATCTGAAACAACTTTTTTCAATTTTGTCAATTTACCAAAGCGTGAAAAGATCCCTTTAAACATCTACGGCTTTTTAAACCATGTGCCCCACCTCACATCCAATATAGTATTACAATTAATTGAAAAGAATCATTAAATAAATGCGCGCTTTTACTGTGTTTATTCATGTTGGTTTTAGCGTGGGTGCCATCAAACTACAAGACGTCCTTAAAAATTGAACAATTAGTCGAGTGAATTAGAAAAGAACTTTATTTAAATGACAAGACTCGTTTGAAAAATGAACAAATGAAATTATTAAGTTTGCGTTTTAACTTTAAATTACTTATGTTTAGTTTACTCAAATACAAAGCAATCTATCTTCACAATATCAAACGTTTGGATCCAGTATATGTTAGACAATCATATAAAAAATTAATGGCAGATCTTTAACTAATTTGAAGCGTTATCCAACATAAACTGCATTTCATGTAAACACTCCTTTTCCTTATAAGACGAATAGCATTTTTGTTTAATTAAAAATAGAAACAATACCAAGAAGAAATTATGATGAGTAAGCCGACAATTAATTCAATCGTAACTAGAGCACACAGACCTTGCTAGTATCTTAATTGCACTATAGTTCATGAGTGCAAATTGACAATTTATGGTAACAATAGTACTTAATTATCGTATTTAATAGTGAACACTTATTATTCGCGATAAGTTGACTGTGAGCTATACAGATATAAACAAAATAAATTATTAATTATTCATTTTAAAGCGTATATATGGTATACATACATTTATCTTTTTTGTTTTCAGCAGTACTAACACAGTGTACAAAAATATGCATTGCAATGTTGCCAAGACCTTTGTAACATGTATATCAATCAGAACAATGTGTGTTCTGCTACATATAAACAATTTCATACAATAGCATAATAGTGACATGTTAAACTTACATAAAGTGAATTGTATGTAAGTGTGGAATAGCAATATGAACATTAAATGCGCGTTTATTTTATTTTTTTAAATATTTAGTGCATCATAACAGAGGGCTATTTTTCGTCATGACATTTTAAAACGGTCACACTAACGTATTTGTTTCCTGTTTTTCATGTTAAAGATTAATTATTAAATTAATATTGTGATAAAATTAACCAAAGTCCTCTGTTGATTTTAATCACTCAATTAAAAAACACGTACATAAAAGAAGTATGGTTTAACTTGTTGCTGTTGTATTAGAAATAATGTCAAGTGATTAGCGATAGGTTGCATGTGTTCGTAATCCAAATAAAGATGTTCTATATTTTCGATATTTTCATTGCTGATATCACATAAGTTGAAGTTGGATAATTTGCATTTGCTTTTGACATTTAATTTGGAATGTGGATGGTTCGATGATATTATTTGTATTTTGTAAAATAGTATCGTTTTTGTTTTTTGTGATTTTTTGCAGAAATTTGGTTCTAATTATGTGCGTGTTTTTTATGTTCATATTTAATTTTTAATGTGATGGTATACTTTTTCTTAACATGTTATACATCAGGATTTTTTTCAAGGATTTCATACAATAAACGTATGTTATCGAAGGAATAAAAATCGTTTATTTGGCAATCGAGGTACGGAAAATCAACGAAAAAGTACCCCGAAGTAGGGCTGCAACGGATATCCGAAATTCGCGGATCCAAACGAGGATTCCTTTGCGGTAATTGTTTCTTTCTCCCTAATAGTTTTCGTTAAATTGTTTCTTTCTGTTTGAAAGGCTGACTGGTACGTAGTTTGTCACGATTATCGCTACTTTTTCGACAAAAACATGGTACTACACAGTCTACTTTCGTTTTCGATGGTGCAAAATGGCGCAGAAGAAAATTCACGATGCACCTAAACAATTTAAATCCTCGGTGTGGAAGCATTTCGGGTTTTATCAGCATACTAATTATGGCTTATAAGTGATCGTTACGAAGTATTTTATTGATACTTATTGCAAATTGCGTGTGATGCGTTTATTGCTTGTTAAAATATAGCGTTATTCATATTATATTAGACTGACATAGATGTGTTTAATATGTGACATTATTAATGTTTGTCGTTAAAATGCTTACACTTTTTCGTGTATGTGCGATTTATATAGTTTTTGATAAATTTGCGGAATTTGGACCCTGGTATAAAAGTCTGTTCGAACAACATAAGTCCATTTTTTTGTTTTCATCTACTGAGTATTTGTTTTTGATGTCGTTGTTTCTGCTTCCACTACTGCAGCTGCATCTACTCATGCCGCTAAAGTAGTATAAATATTAGTAGCTGCAAAGTTTATAATAATAATAAAAGTTAATTACTTTTTTTCATAAGAAATATATAAGTTTTGGTGTTTCAAAACATAATTTTGGTTATATCAATATAAATAATAATTTATTTTGCGTATTTTTACTTTCAAATTAGGATTCGAACCGATATTCGATATCCGGGCCTTTGGATTCGAATTCGGATCCGATTGAAATTTCGTATTCGCTGCAGCACTACCCCGAAGTATGGTCGGGTGCCTTAAAGCGTATTTTCCGTACCCGGAGTACATGGAAGTATATTTAAGAGTACCCGGGATATTTTAAAGTAGTACCTTAGTCGTAAGCGACCAATTGAGCCTAAATAGCCAATGGCAAAAGAAATTCATGTAGGGTCTACAGAGAAAATTACACATTACACTTATGGAAGATGTATAAAATGAAGATGGTCCCATGGCTGAGCGCTACTGCTTGCAGCGGTTACTTCCCCTTGACAACTCTTGCAAAATAACACAGGTTGAAGGAGAAACTACCCAAGCAGACACAAGTTAACCTTTTAGATTACATTACATTAGATACATAGAGCTTCTGCAATGCAAGAGTTATCAAACGTTAAATTATTTCGTGTTTTTTGCTTTGGATAAAATTCGATTTTCAACTTATTATAAATTATTCATTATTATTAATTAAGGAATATAAAAGCGCTGCCCTAGTTGTTCTGAAGCAGAGGTTTTGTTTCTATAGAGACCATGACCAAATTATTGAATATCAAAGTTGTATTCATTTCGTTTTATTTAATTGAAAATTAAATGACGCCACGACCACAAAACAGACTTGAAGCAAATAAGCGCCAAAATTAATTTGCTTTTTGAAGTCAATATACACTTCTTTTGTTGAGTAACATGAAGAAAATGTATTCACTTAATATCTTTTATAAAGTTAGAACTTAAAAAAGGTATAAAGTAACAATTTCACTACTAAGCAGAAATTAAACACATGCTATACTTATTGAAACGTTATTAGGCAACTGTAAAGAGTAATAAGCATTAGACTAACAAAATTGTCCGTTAAAACACACAAACTGTGTCTTGCATGGACTATACGTGACAGCGGTACTTTTTTTACTATAATGACTGGTATTTCTATTTTTTTGTAAATGTTTGAGACTAGTTGATGAAGAAGCACTTATTGTGGACGATAGATGGTCCTTACTCGCAGTACTCTTGCTTGCTGATCCACATCTGCTGGAAGATGGACAGGGAGAGCATGATGGAGCCGCCGATCCAGACGAAGAAATTGCGCTCTGATGAAGAAATTATATTTATCTTCATGGTTGATGGTGCCAGGGACGTGATTTCCTTTTGCATCCATTTAGCGATACTAGGGAACATGGTTATGCCGCCAGACAAGAAAGTGTTGGCGTACAGGTCCTTATGGATATAGAAGTCCTCCGAAATGATGTTGTTGTATGTGGTCATGGGATACCGGCGGATGGTACATTACCTCAGCACAACGGAAACGTCCTTTCCAATATTGATGAACTGACCGTCAGAGAGTTAGTAGCTCCTCCCCAGCGATCTGAATGATGCTGCAGTTTGCATTTCCTGATCGAAGTCTAGAGCAACGTAGCAGACTTTACCCTTAATGTATCGGGCGATGATAAGTTTAATCAAATTATGTGTAATATCTCTACCGAAAACATTTAATTTACCTGTGACGTGTTGAGGGCAAAACCTTTATAAATTGGTACAGTGTGCGACACAGCATCCCAAAAGACCATAACAATGCCTTTATCATTTTTTCTCTGTTGACATTAGGGTTAAGAGGGGTCCCCAATGCGCCACATTAAGCTAATTGTAGAAGGCATGATCCCAGATCTTCTCCATATCGCTCCAGTCAGTGACGATACCCTGTTCAATTGGATGCTTGATAATGAGGACTTCTCTTTTTCTCTAGGCCTCGTTTCCAACATAGTCTTTCGGACACAAAACCTACATTAGTTCCTAAAAATAGAGTCTGTATTTAGGTAAATATACACTCATGTCATAAATGTCACGCGAAATACAATTTGGTTCTTTACCAGATAGAAAAAAATGTATTTAACTCATGGAATATGAAATATAAATATATATAACATATATATGGTAGTTGCTTCATGTACTCATCTAATGTACCATGTGGGAATATTATATTTAAAAATCGATCTTCCACAGTATATTATGTATGAATAATATCATTACACTTACATTTAAAATCAATTAACCACAGTATATAATGTTTTAACCTGTATTGTAAAGAATCGTTGGATTGTACTTTGAGATGGCAATATATAACAGAAGATTGTAGAAGACATATCTATGATAACATCCACTTTTGCTGCATTGATACTATGATATATCCGATATATGTGCTGTTATTTACTGGTAAAATACATTATAAAGCGAACATGGAAATAAGACATTCGATATGTATACAAATGCTGAGCGAATATCTCATTTTTTCAGATCGGCTTTGAAAAACAAAACTATATAGAGACGACCTTATTGCTGTTGGAAAAATGTTCTTTAATTACGAATATACACTTAATTGTGGACGGAACGAGTTAAGATTATACGACAATGTTGAAATGTAGTAATCAATCAACGATAAGTAACAATAGCGCAAAAAGATAAACTGTGTTTTGCCAGTTGTTTTTGTATTGTAACGTTCTAAAGAAAAGCAAAAGCACCTATTAGTGACACTGTATAAGTACCAATACGTTATTTTTTACATACCGAACATTACGGTGTTTCGACGATGGAATAGATGACAACTTGTGAAGCATTCTCACCAGTAAAACCAGCCTTACACATAATGGTGCCGTTTTCAATCGTAATAGGTGATACCTTTTTTGTCAGCTATCATTTGTTGAAAAAGGAGTATGATCTAATCCGATGTAAAAAGTAGTCCATGTCGTAAAGCTTTTGTAAAACCATTAAGCAACATAAATTAAGATATCTCATCGAGCAATATTACTATTTCTGTATTTACTAGCTTGACAAAAATAATATGTATAGTTTTAGTAACTATGTCAAACTGCGTTTGAAAACACATCGGTATGAAAAAGACTACTTTTTTGTCCTTATGTATTTATTTCCTATTGCTTAAAGCATATCTTTATTTCTGACAGTAACGTTAAGTTCACATGCAACGTTCGGCTTTATAAAATATTATGCATAATTGAAAATATTTAAATTTATTGTTGTTTAGATGTTAAGAAGATTCTTAAAATTCAAGTTATTGAGAAATGACTATTTTAAAAACAGTTACGTTGACCTAAATCCTAAGGGTCACATTGCAATCCTACGTGAGGTCTGCATGTAATCTACCTGCACTCACAATGTAAGTGCAATACTTACATCAAATCTTTAGTTATTACGGGTTAACCATTTTGTTATAAACAGTGACCTTAAACCAGAACATGACCCTTAAAATAATCAATAACTATGCCTCCATTATAGCTATCTGTATCCACAGTTTTATATAGATTGATATATAAATTGATTTCCGGAAAACACTTGCTCGCCGTTTCAAGAAGTTAACATCAACAGATTTTGCATTTGTGGGAGCAGTGGTCTAATGGTAGGACGCTGGCTTAGGGATCGAGAGGTCCCGGGTTCGAATCCCGCCCTGGAATTTCATTGAGCAAGAAATTTATCCCATATCTGCTCCTCTCCACCCAGGTGTATAAATAGGTACCAGTGAGGGAAATAAGCCAATGTGTCATGGCTGCATACTGCGCCAAGATGTTAACGGACGACTTATGATCCAGTGATCAGGGAAAAAATGTAAAGCGCCTTTGAACGCACATCTCGAGTATGAAAAGGGCGCTATATAAATGTGGTATAATTTTTTTTAGAAAATACAACATTATGATAACACAACTATACAAAACCATTTGTCAGATTCAGCTGTTTCATTCAATAAATATTGTTTTTGAAAGAAATCTCCTCTATTTGAATTTTCGATACAATTATCACATTTCATTTGTGAATTTTTTTATCAGGCCTGTTTGTTTTATACCAGTCAAACCTAAGCTCTTCTCCGTTATATCAATACTTTGTTAAACATGGACTCAAATTTAACATTAAGGATAGAATATTAAATATAGGGACGTTTATTTGCGACTGTTCTAGATTTCTCTTTAATTATCACATTCAAAGTGTATATGTTTCTCTGTTCCATTTATGCAACAATTACCTGTATTCATTTAACATGTGTATACGTTTAACTTAATAACAATAACACTATCATTTATGGCTCCATTGAAATTATATTATATCAAAGACGATGTATTATTCATGGAAAGATAAACTACAGATGACTACCAATCACTTACATATGTAGATATCACTCAAATACTTTTCAAAAAGTACATTTGATATCATAAGCAATTTTATTAAATGCTATATACATTTTGCATTTCGTATTTCGTATACGTTCTCAAATAGTCATTGAAACACTTGGGATTTAAATAATTTAAATTAACTCTTTAATAGCAGCTGTTTTTGAGATGACACAAAATGTCGGGTGGTTTGTAAGGACATAAGACAAGTTTAGCTTTCGTGCAATTATGTATTTGCCGGCTTAAATAGATTGCTTAGAATTGGCAGAAACGTGCGACATGCTGCATTCCGTGATTGTGTTACATATGTGGGATCATCTAAGTTGCCGGCTTTGAACATTATCACGATTACCAATCTTAATTGACTTTGACTTGCCAGTTGAATCAAACACATTAATTCATAAAAATTGTACACTCATGTATACTCTACTGACAAACTAAATGGTTTAATACTGATGTTCATTGTATACCTTTCTGACAAATGTTAAACTCAGTGTTATAATACCGATGGTCATTGTATACATTTCTGACAAATTGAAGCAAAGGAGTATATTACTCATGGTCATTGTATGATCTTCTGACAAGCTGTACCTCAGTGGTACAAAACTCATGGCCAATTTATACTCTTCTGAGAAGCTGTAACTCAATGGCTTATTTCTAATGGTCATTGTATACACTTCTGACAAGCTGTACCTCAGTGGAACAATACTCATGGTCAATTTATACTCTTCTGACAAACTGTAGCTCAGTGGTATAATGCTCATGGTCATTGTTTACTCTTCTGACAAACTATAGCTCAGTGGTATAATACTCATGGTCATTGTATACACTTCTGACAAACTGTAGCTCAGTGGTATATTACTCATTTCAATTGAATACTCTTCTGACAAATGTAGCTCAATGGTATAATACTTATAGTCATTGTATACCGTTCTGACAAAATGTAGCTACGTAGTACAATACTCGTTGTCATTGTATACTCTTCTTACAAGCTGTAACTCAATGGTCTAATACTCATGGTCATTATATACACTTCTGACACGCTGTAGCTCAATGGTATAATACTCATGTTCATTGTATATTCTTCTGACACGCTGTAGCTCAATGGTATAATACTCATGGTCATTGTATACTCTTATGACACGCTGTAGCTCAGTGGTATAATACTCATGGTCATTGTATACTCTTATGACACGCTGTAGCTCAATGGTATAATACTCATGGTCATTGTATACTCTTATGACACGCTGTAGCTCAATGGTATAATACTTATGGTCGTTGCATACTCTTATGACACGCTGTAGCTCAATGGTATAATACTCATGGTCATTGTATACTCTTCTGACACGCTGTAGCTCAGTGGTATAATACTCATGGTCATTGTATACACTTCTGACAAGCTGTAGCTCAGTGGTATAATACTCATGGTCATTGTATACACTTCTGACAAGCTGTAGCTCAGTGGTATAATACTCATTGCCATTGTATACACTTCTGACACGCTGTAGCTCAGTGGTATAATACTCATGGTCATTATATACTCTTCTGACAAACTGTAGATCAGTGGCATATTACTCATGGTCATTATATTCTCTTCTGACACGCTGTAGCTCAGTGGTATAATACTATTTTATTCATGTTCATTGTATACTCTTATGACACGCTCTAGCTCAATGGTATAATACTCATGGTCATTGTATACTCTTCTTTCCAAATGTAGCTCAGTGGTATAATACTCATGGTCATTGTATACACTTCTGACACGCTGTAGCTCAGTGCTATATTACTCATGGTCATTATATACACTTCTCACTAGTTGTAGCTCAATGGTATAATACTCGTGGTCATTGTATACACTTCTGACACACTGTAGCTCAGTGGTATATTACTCATTGTCATTATATACACTTCTGACACGTTGTAGCTGAATGGTATAATACTCATTGTCATTGCATACTCTTCTGACACACTGTAGCTCAGTGGTATATTACTCATTGTCATTATATACACTTCTGACACGTTGTAGCTCAATGGTATAATACTCATTGTCATTGCATACTCTTCTGACACACTGTAGCTCAGTGGTATATTACTCATTGTCATTATATACACTTCTGACACGCTGTAGCTCAGTGGTTTAATACTCATTGTCATTGCATACTCTTCTGACACTCTGTAGCTCAGTGGTATATTACTCATTGTCATTATATACACTTCTGACACGTTGTAGCTCAATGGTATAATACTCATGGTCATTGTATACACTTCTGACACGCTGTAGCTCAGTGGTATAATACTATTATACTCATGTTCATTGTATACTCTTCTGACACGCTGTAACTCAGTGGTATAATACTCATGATCATTGTATACTCTTCTGACACGCTGTTGCTCAGTGGTATGTTACTCATGGTCATTATATACACTTATCACTAGTTGTAGCTCAATGGTATAATTCTCATGGTCATTGTATACATTTCTGACACACTGTAACTCAGTGGTATATTACTCATGGTCATTATATACACATCTGACACGTTGTAGCTCAATGGTATAATACTCATGGTCATTGTATACACTTCTGACACGCTGTAGCTCAGTGGTATAATACTATTATACTCATGTTCATTGTATATTCTTCTGACACGCTGTAGCTCAATGGTCTAATACTCATGGCCATTGTATACTCTTCTTACACTATGTAGCTCAGTGGTATAATACTCTTATACTCATGTTCATTGTATATTCTTCTGACACGATGTACTTCAATGGTCTAATACTCATGGTCATTGTATACACTTCTGACACGCTGTAGCTCAGTGGTATAATACTCATGTTCATTGTATATTCTTCTGACACGATGTACTTCAATGGTCTAATACTCATGGTCATTGTATACACTTCTGTCAAACTGAAGCTCAGTGGTATAATACTCATGTTCATTGTATACTCTTCTGACACGCTGTAGCTCACTGGTCTAATACTCATGGTCATTGCATACACTTCTGACACGCTGTAGCTCAATGGTATAATACTCATGTTCATTGTATATTCTTCTGACACGCTGTAGCTCAATATTATAATACTCATGGTCATTGTATACTCTTCTTACAAACTGTAGCTCAGTGGCATAATACTCATGGTCACAGATTTTTTAGGGACTGGTTGAATTATGGGGCTTTTTTTCCAGTAAATGCCTTAAAGTGCTAGTTTTTTAAGAGAACTCGTAGATACCAATTAAATCGACAAAAATATGATTGAATAAACCAAAATAAAAATGTATCAAGCAGGCTTGAACTAGTGTCGTTTGAATCAAAATGATTATGTACAAACCATTGTACCATTGTACTTTCTGGTTCTATTTTGTGTACTGGATTTAAATGATCAGCGTATTTTTACAAAATTTGACGAAAACATTAGAAGCAGTGCTAATAATGCAATCGTTTCGTGTTTGCAACGCTTAATGACTTTCAATTTCAGATGATGATTATTCAAAAAAAATCAGAAAGATTCTACGTTATTACTGGTCTTTAGCTAACGGAGCCATAGCGTTCGTTAATTTTTTCGATTCTTGACAAAAGCTTGGAAAATTGTCGTTTCGACAATCAGTGAATAAAACACTCTCGGTAAAATAATGGTGACTACATTTATTTTCACGCGTCACAATCTTAACTGCTATAATGCTATTACAAAGGATTTTGTGTTCCTTGTGTGTTACATATGTGTTTAGTGTTTGTGTCACAATTTTGTTTATTATAATAGTACTTCCATTGACATTAATGATTTTGCTTTGGTTATAGCTATTATATCAAGTGTAAGTGTATTTGTACATTCTGTACAAGACAAACGCCTTTTAATATTGCAGTATATGCCTTAAAGCCACACACCTTGAAATAAAATACACGGCATAGTACATTTAAGTTTAAATAAAAAACATATTTTATCTATGCCAATTAGAATATATCTGGTGTTTACAAGTTAGATATCCGTCTCTTTTGAGCTTTAAAACTTAAAAATAATCGCGTTTGTCGAAATGGACGTATACGTCTAGAAATCCTACTTTTGGTTTTAAAAGCGGTACCGAAAAATTATAAATGACTTGCTAACTTGGTTATAGATTTAATTTTATCTATCTCAATTAGAATATATCTGGTGGTTTCAATGTAGAAATCCGCATTTTTGCGCTTTAAAACTTAAAAAATATTCGCGTTTGTCGAAATGTATCGAAATTCTACTTTCGGTTTTAAAATTAAAAAAATAATTACTTGCTAACTAGGCTATAGATTTAATGACAATTTTGCACACTTACAAACAGCACCTATATGTATTGATTACCATGTACTTCATTCCAAGGTGTATTGCTTTAAACAAAAGCTCTTAACGGTTCTTAACGGTTCAGCATGCACAATCGATACTTTATTAAACGTTCATAAATTAGTTTTAATTGATAGTGTTGTTTTGTTTTTGTTGAAATTCAAATTATTAGATATATAATCTTGTAAATACATAGAATGACCACAATAAAACAACCTTAAGAGTTTTACGAACAACTTCATAACAAGAGATGTGTTTGTCAGAAACACAATGCCCCTACTGCGCCGCTTTGAAGCCATATATTTGACCTTTGACTTTGAAGGATGACCTTGACCTTTCACCACTCAAAATGTCCATGAGATACACATGCATGCCAAATATCTTTAATATTGCAAAAGTTAAGGGCAATGTTCAAGTTTTCGGACGGACGGACAGACTGACTGACAGACTGACTGACAGACAGGCGGACGGACTGACGGACAGTCCAACTGCTATATGCCACCCTACCAGGGGCATAATAAAAACGTGTGTATCTTTCAATCCCAATAAGCAATCTAATACACTTAGGTAATTAAGCTCAGATATTTAATCTTTCGGGTGATAACATTAGTAAATATGATATAATCAATTTAATTTAATACTTTAACATGTAATTGTTAATTACCTATGCAGTATCATTTATTTCTAAGTAAGTTTCTTTATTGATGGTTGCATACGGCACTGAAATAACGGGAGATAACTACTGACATCACTGATTTAAATGAAAACTTCAAAAAAATCATGTTACTGTCCCTTTATACTAATTTTATTGGGCTGTCATCTGTGAAAAGGGGTTTTAATGCATGTGCGTAGTGTCGTCCCAGATAAGCCTGTACACATCGCACAGACTAATCAGGGACGATACTTTCCACTTTTATAGCATTGTTCTTTTAAAAGAAGTATCTTCTATACTACTATACACAAATCAATATTAAGCGGAAAGTGTTCGTCCCAGATCAGCCTTGCGCGCATGCACTTCGTCTAGTTTTCCCAGAGCGCGGCTCACGTATGAGTCGATATCTTTAAAACATACGGAAATGTATTGCAAGTTTGAGGAATTATAAATATATTTTGGTTATTGTCATTGATTATGTTTATTAGCAAACACATTTAATGATATAATGTACAATTATTTCAAAATATTTAAAATAAGCAATGCATTTAAAGTAATAAAAAAATATGTAGCAGATGTAATTAAACTCAAAATTATGTATAAACTACATATTCGTTTGTAATTGTTTAGTAAAATGACATTTTTTTTATAATAAAACGGCTTAAGAGACCTGGAGAAACTGAATTCTTCTTAGGAGCTACAGTGATGTGTCCTTGACCATTTTCTAGAAATCAGCCGTGATATCATCAGAGCAGATCTACTAAGCAAGCTTTAAGATTGACGGTAAACAAAACTTGTATAGCGTGAGTAAGGTTGTGTTAGGTCTATAGCCATATAAGGAATACTTAATTTCATCCTGGTGGTCATGTTTTATGTATTGTGAACACGAGGGTGGGGAAAATTTATATTCGGAAAACACTTGCTCGCCGTTTCATATATACAAGAAATTAACATTAACGGGTGTTTTGGATTTAGAAAAAAAACATTATGATAAAACATCTATACAAAACCATTTGTCTGATTCAGCTGTTTCGTTCAATAAAATATTGTTTTTGAAAAGAAATCTCCTCTTTTTGAATTTTCGATACAATTATCTCATTTCATTTTTGATACAATTTATTAGAAATGTTTGTTTTAAACCAGTCAGACCTAAGCACTTCTCCGTTAAATCAATACATTGTTAAACATGGACTCAAATTTAACATTAAGGATAGAATATTAAATATAGGGACGTGTATTTGCGACTGTTCTAGATTTCTCTTTAATTATCACATTCAAAGTGTATATGTTTCTCTGTTCCATTTATGCAACGAATACCTGTATTCATATAACATGTGTATACGTTTAACTTTATAATAATAACACTATCATTTATGGCTCCATTGAATTTATATTATATTAAAGACAATGTATTATTCGTAGAAAGATAAACTACAGATGACAACCAATCAATTACATATGTAGATATCCCTAAAATACTTTTCAACAAGTTCATTTGATATCGTAAGCAATTTTATTTAATGCTATAGACATTTTGAATTTCGTAGACGGTCTCAAATAGTCATTGAAACACTTGAGCATTTAAATAAATAATTTAAATAAACTCTTTAATAGCAGCTGTTTTAGAGGTGACACAAAAGGTCGGGTAGTTTGTAAGGACATAAGTAAAAATAAGCTTTCGTACAATTATTTATTTGCCGGTTTAAATAGATTGCTTAAAATTGGCAGAAACGTGCGACATGCTGCATTCCGTGATTGTGTTACATATGTGGGATCATCTAAGTTGCCGGCTTTGAACATTATCACGATTACCAATCTTAATTGACTTTGACTTGCCAGTTAAATCTAACACATGTATCAGGGCTATAGATAACAAGCGTATTTGCGTTATTACGCAATTAAAATAACGAAAAACGTAATTAAATTCAAAATAAAGCGTACAAAAACGCAAATACAAATTTAATAACGTAATTCTCGTAAAAAACCTTGCGTCACGAAACGCAATTCTTACGAACACCGGGCGTATTTTTAGACTGGTTATTTTACGTACAAAAATGTACAGGATAGTTTATATGCTGCCCTATGAAGAAAAGAAGGCAGTCTTTCCAGCGGTTATCAATCTTTGGGGTATTATTGTAATTATTCGCAGACCCGTCCGATTTCTACTTCCATTTTCAATGTATTCAACTCAAAATGACCCGAAAATGAGGTGCATCGCTTTCAACAGCCTAAACTTCATCAATTGTGCAGAGATTTTCACGAACTCGGTCTTATCCAACGCAAAAATGAATAAACTTTGATTAGAAATTCAGTTATTGTTTGTTGTTATGTACAGGTACCTTTTTGAATTCCATTTGTATAAATAATATAGTAACCTTAGTAGATTTTTATTATATTATGTATCTCATTCCCTAAATTACCCAATGGAGTTAAAAAACCAGGGTTGAAAATCCCAATTAAGCTCAAAAGTAGGGGGTGAAAATGTTTGCTAAAACTGTATTGAATTTACAAAAACCCTTTTGTTGTCAAAACAGGGGGTGAAAAACCAATATACCCCAAAAGTTATCTATAGCCCTGCATTTATTCATCAAAATTGTACACTCATTTATACTCTTCTGACAAACTTAATGGTTTAATACTGATGTTCATTGTATACCTTTCTGACAAATTTTAAGCTCAGTGTTATAATACCGATGGTCATTGTATACATTTCTGACAAATTGAAGCAAAGGAGTATATTACTCATGGTCATGGTATGATCTTCTGACAAGCTGTACCTCAGTGGTACAAAACTCATGGCCAATTTATACTCTTCTGACAAACTGTAGCTCAGTGGTATAATACTCATGGTCATTATATACTCTTCTGACAAACTGTAGCTCAGTGGTACAATACTCATGGTCATTATATACTCTTCTGACACGCTGTAGCTCAATGGTATAATACTCATGGTCATTATATACACTTCTGACACGCTGTAGCTCAGTGGTACAATACTCATGGTCATTATATACTCTTCTGACACGCTGTAGCTCAATGGTATAATACTCTTACACTCATGTTAATTGTATATTCTTCTGACACGCTGTAGCTCAATATTATAATACTCATGGTCATTGTATACTCTTCTGACAAACTGTAGATCAGTGGTATAATACTCATGGTCACATATCTTTTAAGGACTGGTTGAATTATGGGGCTTTTTGCAGTAAATGCCGTAAATTGCTAGTTTTTTAAGAGAACTCGTAGATATCAATTAAATCGACAACAAGAGCTGTCACCATAGGATGACTTATGCCCCCTATAAACGCTTGGTAGACGTTATGAGCTTTTTTCGAAACCTAAACGCAGATTTCGAAACCTTAACGCGGACCCTAAGTTCAAGGTTAAGGTCACAGGGTTAAAAATTTGTGTGCGTATGGAAAAGCCTTGTCCATATACACATGCATGCCAAATATGAAATTGCTATCTGAAGCGACATAGAAGTTATTAGCATTTTTCGAAATCTAAACGCAAAGTGTGACGGACAGACGGACAGACAGACGGATGGACAGTCCGATCACAATATGCCCTCCTTTGGGGGCATACAAATGTCTTAGAATATCAAAATAAATCAGAAAGCCACATAAACTAGAGAGCGGACACCATGCTAAATCATTGAAATGCACTACGTGACCCCGTGACCTAGTTTTTGACCCGGCATGACCCATATTCGAACAGGACCTAGATATTGTCTTGATACAACTTCTGACCAAGTTTGGTAAAGATCAGATGAAAACTACTTATTTTAGAGAGCGGACACCATGCTAAATCCTTAAAATGCACTAAGTGACCCCGTGACCTAGTTTTTGACCCGGCATGACCCATATTCGAACTTGACCTAGATATTGTCTTGATACAACTTCTGACCAAGTTTGGTAAAGATCAGATGAAAACTACTTCAATTAGAGAGCGGACACCATGCTAAATCCTTGAAATACACTTAGTTACCCCGTGACCTAGTTTTTGACCCGGCATGACCCATATTCGAACTTGACCTAGATATTGTCTGGATACAACTTCTGACCAAGTTTGGTAAAGATCGGATGAAAACTATTTGAATTAGAGAGCGGACACGAAACGTATGACAGACTGACAGACTGATAGACTGACAGACAGACTGGCATACAGACTGATTGACGGACAGTGCGAAAACTATATACCCCATTTTCTTCGAAAGGGGGCATAAAAATATTATTGAACAAGAAACCGTCGGAGACGGGTGATGCTCCCCAAAGGTGTTTTTGTCACAATATTGCACTACATATTCAGATAAAAGGAAACGTCTTGAGGGCACAGTAGTTGGGGGGACAAGAATTTTTTTATAGAAAATTTCAAAGGGCCATAAATCTGTGAAAAATCATCCGACCAGAACCCGCTAATAATATGCACATCTCCTCTTGGTAGTGAAGCTTCCCATAAAGTTTCATTGAATTCCGGTCATAAGTTGCTAAGAAATAGCCCGGACAAGAATTGAACTATATGTACAGTTAATGGAAAATTTCAAAGGGCCATAACTCTGTGAAAAATCATCCGACCGGAACCGGCTGATAATATGCATATCTCCTCTTGGTAGTGAAGCTTCCCATAAAGTTTCATTGAATTCCGGTCATTAATCCTGAGAAATAGCCCGGACAAAAATTGTGCACGGACGGACGGACACACGTACACACGAACGGACAGACGAAGCGGCGCCTATATGATCCCCCCAAAAAAAATTTGGGGAGCATAATAAACCAAAATAAAAATGTCTCAAGCAGGCTTGTGTCGTTTGAATCAAAATGATTATGAACAAACCATTGTACCATTGTACTTTCTGGTTCTAACCATTGTACTATTGTACTTTCTGGTTCTAGTTTTTGTACTGGATTTAAGTGATCAGCGTATGTTTACAAAATTTGACGAAAACATTAGAAGCAGTGCTAATAATGCAATCGTTTCGTGTTTGCAACGCTTAATGACTTTCAATTTCAGATGATGATTATTCAATATAAAATTCAGTAAGAGTCTACGTTATTACTGGTCTGAAGCTAACGGAGCCATAGCGTGTGTTAATTTTTTGGATTCTTGACAAAAGCTTGGAAAATCGTCGTTTCGACAATCAGTGAATAAAACACTAGGCAAAATAATGGTGACTTAATTTATTTTCACGCGTCACAATCTAAACTGCTATAATGCTCTTACAAAGGCTTTTTTGTTCCTTTTGTGTTCCATATGTGTTAAGTGTTGGTGTCACGATTTTGTTTATGATAATAGTACTTCCATTGACATTAATGTTTTTGCTTTGGTTATAGCTATTATATCAAGTGTAAGTGTATTTGTACATTCTGTACAAGACAAACGCCTTTTAATATTGCAGTATATGCCTTAAAGCCACACACCTTGAAATGAAATACATGGCATTGTAAATTTAAGTGTAAATAAAAAACATATTTGATCTATGCCAAATAGAATATGTCTGGTGGTTACAAGGTAGATATCCGTCTCTTATGCACTTTAAAACTTAAAAATAATCGCGTTTATCGAAATGGACGTATACGTCTAGAAATCCTACTTTCGGTTTTAAAAGCGGTACCATTTGAAAAATAATAAACAACTTGCTAACTAGGCCATCGATTTAATTTTATCTATCTCAGTTAGAATATATCTGGTGGTTTCAAGGTAGAAATCCGCATTTTTGCGCTTTAAAACTTACAAATAATCGCTTTTGTCGAAATGTATAGAAATTCTACTTTCGGTTTTAAAATATAAAAAAAAATATATAAATTACTTGCTAACTAGGCTATAGATTTAATGACAATTTTGCTCACTTTCAATAGCATCTATATGTATTGATTCACATGCACTTCATTCCAAGGTGTATGGCTTTAAACAAGAGCTCTTAACGGTTCTTAACGGTTCAGCATGCACACGCACAATCGATACTTTGTTTAATGTTCATAAATTAATTTTAATTGATAGTGTTGTTTTGTTCTTGTTGAAATTCAAATTATTAGATATACAATCTTGTAAATACATAGAATGACCACAATAAAACAACCTTAAGAGATTTACGAACAACTTCATATATTCTAACAAGAGATGTGTTTGTCAGAAACACAATGCCCCCTACTGCGCCGCTTTGAAGCCATATCTTTGACTTTGAAGGATGACCTTGACCTTAAATACATAGAATGACCACAATAAAACAACCTTAAGAGATTTACGAACAACTTCATATATTCTAACAAGAGATGTGTTTGTCAGAAACACAATGCCCCCTACTGCGCCGCTTTGAAGCCATATATTTGACCTTTGACTTTGAAGGATGACCTTGACCTTTCACCACTCAAAATGTCCATGAGATACACATGCATGCCAAATATCTTCAATATTGCAAAAGTTATGGGCAATGTTAAAGTTTTCGGACGGACGGACGGACTGACTGACAGACAGACGGACGGACTGACGGACAGTTCAACTGCTATATGCCACCCTACCAGGGGCATAATAAAAACGTGTGTATCTTTCAATCCCAATAAGCAATCTAATACCCTTAGCATATTTTGCATGTTATCTATTTTGGCCAATTTTAAATACATTTGAATGGTCGTTCATTTGATCGATATCGGGTAATTAAGCCGAGATATTTAATCTTTCGGGTGAAAAAATTAGTTAATATGATATAATCAATTTAATTTAATACTTAAACATGTAATTGTTAATTACCTATGCAGTATCATTTATTTCTAAGAAAGTTTCTGTATTGATGGTTGCATACGGCACTGAAATAACGGGAGATAACTACTGACATCACTGATTTAACTGAAAACTTCAAAATAATCATGTTACTGTCCCTTTATACTAACATTACACATCGCACAGACTAATCAGGGACGATACTTTCCACTTTTATAGCATTGTTCTTTTAAAGGAAGTATCTTCTATACTACTATACACAAATCAATATTAAGCGGAAAGTGTCGTCCAAGATCAGCCTTGCGCGCATGCACTTCGTCTAGTTTTCACAGAGCGCGGCTAACGTATCAGTCGATATCTTTAAAACATACGAAAATGTATTGTAAGTTTGAGGAATTATATTTATTTTTTGGTTATCCTTCAGATGTTTCTTCATTTTAGGAACGTATTGCACATAGATGTCTATATACTTTTGGCACACAAAATTTTAAAGCGTAGATACTTCACGGTCAACTCTAATTGATATAATAAATAAATTGAGCCGCGCGCTGTCAAAAAAATACTACATGCATGTGCCTAAGTTAACAGGATTAGTCTGGGCAGTCCGTCTGGGAGTATACTTTACTCTCTTATGGAATTTTAGGTTTTAAAAATCAATTTTAGACGGAGGGAGACGTCCCTGATTAGCCTGTGCGGAACTGGACACTACGCACATGCATGCATTAAGCCCGGATTATCCACATTGAGGCTCAGTGCTCAATTAACCCATTTATGCCCAGTGGACTCTCCCATCCTTCTAAATTAGATCAATTTATTTCCAAGATTAGGGATGTCTAGTATACTTATTTCTATATTTAGAACATGTATTACTGAAAATCCTTTAAGCAAACAGCGCAGACCCAGATGAGACGCCGCATCATGCGGCGTCTCATCTGGGTCTACGCTGTTTGCAATGTCCTTTTTTCAGGACGCTAGGCATAAATGGGTAAAAAGGCCGTGCTATAAAATCAGATAATCGTTTCTTGTCATGTTATACGGGTTGTTTTACGCTTTGAGTTTTTTATGTTACTTTTTAAGACATATTGTGTTCTACATTTCATAAAATGTGAAAACAATCGAGCCGCGCTCTGGGGAAATCTGAGGAATAATGCATGTACGTTAAGTGCCATCCCAGATTTGCATGTGCAGTCAACAATTCCAGTTAGGGCGGAAAGTTTCGTCCCTGATTAGCCTTACCGTCCCCGATTAGCCTGTGCGGACTGTACATGCTTATGTGGCATGACGCTTGACGCACATGCATTAAACCCAGTTTTCCTAGAGCGATAGTCACAGGTATTCTCGCTAAAGCGATTTAGTTAGTGGTAGAGGGACGAACATTTCAGTGCTGTATAAGTTTGAATGTTACGGATCGAGAGAATATGTTTGCGATAAGTATCGGCGATTACGGTTGATCTTTTCAATAACAACAATTTTCGTTAGTGAATATAAAAATAATGAACGTTCTCAGTAAAATTATATGCTCCGCTCTACTATACTTTGTATACAATTTGTCAATTTATTGTACATACACTAAATTCCGCTATACAATTTGTATGCTTCCCATTCGCAAGACTTTAGCATTTCTATTTGTGGAGGTTTATATATATATATATATATATATATTATATATATATATATACATCTGCTATATATGTATATCTGCGTGTGTGTATTCGTGTGCGTGCGTGTGTATGTGATGAATGGATGTTAATATGTCAATATAACTTTCGCTCTACTACTAGCAATGTTGTACAATGTTTAGCACGCTATGGTTAAGCATGGTTTACCCCTTACATTATATGCCAACCAACTTTGCATACATGATTGTCTTGCCTAGATTATAATGTATATGTGTCAGGGACCGGAGGCCTTTATCACAAATAAACAGAAATTAGTACATCTTTTTCAACCATGCAAACAAACATAAATATCCACACATCAATTTTATATATATTTTTATTACTAAAAAGTAAACAATTATAATAAAGAATAAAGTAACAATTGCACTTTGAATACAAAAAGTAAGCACATCGGCCAGTTATGGAAACGTTATTAGGCAACAGTAGAGAATGTAAAGTACATTGTAAGATATTGGTCCGTTGAAACACGCGTGGTGTTGCATGCATGGACTATGCTTCTTGGTATGGCTTGTTGCAAGACATCGACAATTATTTATATTTTTATTCCTAAATGTTTTTGGATTTTGTAGTTTAAAAGCACTTCCTGTGGACAATAGAGGGTCCAGACTCGTCGTACTCCTGTTTGCTGATCCACATCTGCTGGAATGTGGACAGAGAGGCGAGGATGGAGCCACCGATCCAGACGGAGTATTTGCGCTCTGGTGGAGCAATTATCTTGATCTTCATGGTTGGTGGTGCCAGGGCGGTGATCTCCTTCTGCATTCTGTCAGCGATGCCAGGGAACATGGTTGTGCCTCCAGACAAGACGGTATTGGCGTACAGATCCTTACGAATGTCGACGTCGCACTTCATGATGCTGTTGTACGTGGTCTCGTGAATGCCAGCGGATTCCATACCCAGGAATGATGGCTGAAACATGGCCTCTGGACAACGGAAACGCTCGTTGCCAATGGTGATGACCTGACCGTCAGGGAGTTCGTAGCTCTTCTCTAGAGAGCTGGATGATGCTGCGGTTTGCATTTCCTGTTCGAAGTCTAGAGCAACGTAGCAGAGTTTTTCCTTAATATCTCGGACGATTTCACGCTCGGCAGTGGTGGTGAAGGAATAACCGCGTTCAGTGAGGATTTTCATTAAATAATCGGTAAGATCTCTACCGGCAAGATCTAATCTCAGAATTGCGTGGGGAAGGGCGTAACCTTCATAAATGGGAACTGTGTGAGACACACCATCACCAGAGTCCATGACAATACCGGTGGTACGACCAGAGGCGTACAGGGACAACACGGCCTGAATGGCGACGTACATAGCTGGGCTGTTGAAGGTCTCGAACATGATCTGAGTCATCTTTTCTCTGTTGGCCTTTGGGTTGAGCGGGGCCTCAGTCAACAGGACTGGGTGTTCCTCTGGAGCCACACGGAGCTCATTGTAGAAGGTGTGATGCCAGATCTTCTCCATATCGTCCCAGTTGGTGACGATACCGTGCTCGATGGGGTACTTGAGGGTGAGGATACCTCTCTTGCTCTGGGCCTCGTCTCCCACGTAGCTGTCCTTCTGACCCATACCCACCATCACACCCTGAAAACACAAACACACACACTCATTAAGATCCTGTCATTACTTCATTATCTACTTCTATACTGTATAGATCAGAATGACATTCTACTATTTAAACATGATCAGTTGAGAATATGCTGCCAATTGTTTTGTGGGCTGTTGAAGTAGATAGATAAAGGAAAGTGAAGTTGCAAATTAAAAGTGCGTCTATTATTGTATTATGTGTTGCAATCTGCGATGGTGAATTGTATGTTACAACTCATGTTTATTTTATGTCACATTAAATATATTATATCGCTTGGATTGGGCGGCTGTGCGCTTTGTAAGCCAGCTACGCACTGCCCGTATACTGCTTATGCAAATAAAAAGCTCCGTTATTGTAAACGTTATACAACACTGACAATAGACTGTTTGTGAAATAAATCAAATAATTTAACAACCAAGTCGTTCCATTAAACTTATCGTGCTGATAATAAAAATAAAACACTTTGGTAGCGGCTAAGCGAAGCGTTCTTGATGTATGGTCTTAAATACTGTGCGTTTTATTTTTAAACTAATAGGACTTTAATTTGCAACCAAAGAAGTTTCAAGATTTTCTTTTCATTGATCGTTCTACCGCACCACAAAGTTCTTTAATGGTGTTCACGCAAGTGTGAAAAAAATGTTATTAGTTTATGATATTGCACAAGCTATGGGGCGTCAACTTATGCGTTGAAAGAAATGCACGCGATTGGCGCACCCAACCGGATATGACTAAGAGCTGACACGAGATAGCGAGCGGCTTATCTTCATAGAATGCTGTTCATTTTATGTATGTCAACTGATATAAAGATATAACAAACACAGTTGTAGTCGAATATCTGTAGTTGTTATACATCGTGTGTGTGTGTTCACACTTAAAGCTGCATAAGTTATTAACTACAACAAGAAAGTATATCATTAAAAGAAACTGTTTTCCACTTTTTCCCAAACAAATTTGGTTAAATTTAGTTAAATTTGCAGGCATTATCTCCATGTAATCGTCTTCCCAGCGAAATTACTGCACAATACTTTCATATAAACTAAATTTTGAGCAAAATATATTTTTTCTATTTTTATGAACATTTACCCTGATCCCACATACCCAAAATGCAACCAACACAGGCCTGCATGCAAGCTGTATTCATATTAAATAACAGAAAAATACCTCCATCTAAACTACCGTTAGACTATACAGAGTCTCTCTAGAAAGTACGGTTTACCTTAACCCTACTGGTCCGAAATGCAATCTCTTGCTAGATTAGCATGAAGCGTAAACACACGCACAATTTCAGCACAATATCTCTATCCTAACCGAACTCATTGAACGTAGATCATTTATCTTTTTACCAATAGTGACATTCATTTTTACCCAACTGGACCCAACTGCAACCTCATGCATTTAGATGGTGATAAAAGTCTGTGCACGCAATTCGTTAATCACAATTCCCTATGTGCAATAATGCGCATAATTCTTCTAAATTGCAGGTCAGAGTTTTGGGCCGTGGTCAGTGCCCGTGCATGGTGATTCCAAAGGCATTGAAGTTTCAATCGAATATCGGTTACAGATATATGGACTTGGTACATGCAAACCTTAACATAACCTATATAGGTCATAATTCTGTCAAAGGTCGGGTAAAAACTATACGTTTTAAAAGACTGCGAACACATAATGTGTGTTATTCTGTCATTATCTGTTATATAGAGAGATATGAAGATGTTGCACGCACACGTTTACTTTAATAGGAATGTATCTACGACACAACATGCCCCAGGCCGCCTCGTTTATACTAGCTTTGATGGTAAAATCACTAAAATGTGTGTGCAAGTTATCTAATAAAAAAGTCCAGAAAGACCTATTAGGATTTGAATAATAGTAGGTATATAGCACATGAAGACTTTATGATGATTATTTGCGAATGAACGAAAATAGGTGGACACGCCCAAAACATACGTTTTAATACACAATACTTCAGACAAAAAAGACTGAATTCATAAAGCTAGTAAAGATGAATTATAATTTAAAAATAGTTTGATATCATCAAAACCCAGATTATTCACAGTGTAATACATGTGAATCATATCGTTTAAATACATAGAACTACTCTTTTATCATGCACATAATTATCTGCTTTTAAGTAAGCTTTCAAGTGTGCATTGTCCTTAATTAAAATATAATTCTTTAAATAATTTATTATGAAACGTATAGTTTTATTAGAACCTTAATTGTTAATTAATTGACAATGTATTCATTACATGTAAAATTAAACATGCGTATTTTTATATTTATATTATATTATATATTTACGTTATAATATTTAATATGAAAACACAAACTTATTACATATATGTGCTTATACAAAAGATGACAAAAATAAATAACCTGATGACGGGGCCTGCCGACTATGGAGGGGAAGACGGCACGGGGAGCGTCGTCGCCGGCGAACCCGGCCTTGCACATACCGGAACCATTGTCTACTACAAGAGCGGCAACATCTTCACCATCTGCCATTATGCTAGTTTAAGTTCGAGCCTACGAAAATAATCACAGTGAAAAAATATCCAGACAACCTTCCCCCGTAAAATCTTGAGCACTAGTGAACAAAAACACTTGTTTACTTACACATATCATGAAAGCGTACAACACAGGAAATTATTCATGCGACCCCGACGCAAAAAGAGTTTATTTCATCGCTTCCGCCGTTGATCGATACAACTTGTTACCATATATGGTCGTGTTCTATAAATAGCTCTAAAGCGAATCGGCTGTTTGGTAGTGATTGATCGGTTCACGTCACGTGGGGCGAAAATTGTCGTCTGCTTATAGTAAGGCGTGTTTTATGAGGTAAATACAAGACTACTGTATGCCGGTGGAAGTAGTGATATTGCTCATTTAATTATGTTGTATTGATTATGTTTATTAGCCAACACATTTAATAATATGAGACTCGTTCTGAGAAAGCTGGGCTTAATACATGTGCGTAAAGTGTCATCCCAGATAGCCTGTGCAGTTCGCACAGGCTAATCAGGGACGACACTTTCCGCCTAAACTTGATTTTCAGTAAGGAGGGACTTCCTTGAAACATAAAATACCATAAAAGCGGAAAGAGACGTCCCTGATTAGCCTGTGCGGACTACACAGGCTAATCTGGGACGACACTTTACGCACATGCATTAGGCCCAGTTTTCTCAGAACGCGGCTCATATAATGTACACTTATTTCAAACTATTTAAAATAAACAATGCATTTAAAGTAATAAAAAATGTAGCAGATGTAATTAAACTCAAAATTATATAAACTACATATTCGTTTGTAAATGTAAAGTAAAATGACAGTAATTTTATAACAAGACGGCCAATGGGCCTAGGTCCTTCATCTGAGACAGAAAGTGAATTGTTCTTAGAAGCCACAGTGACGTGTCCTTGACCATTTTTTAATAATCAGCCGTGATATCATTAGAGCAAATCTACTTAGCAAGCTTTAAGATTGATGGTAAAAACAAAGTGTAGATCGCGTAAAGAATCTTGTGTTAGGTCTATAGCCATATAAGGAACTTAATTTCATCCTGGTGGTCATGTTTTATGTAGTTTGAATACGAGGATGGGGAAAATTTATATATCAAGTGTATGTTTAAAACAAACTTGGTAGTTGTAGGTGTAGAGTAGTAGTCATAGTAGTAGTAGTAGTTGTAGTACTAGCAGTAGTAGTAGTAGTAGTAGTAGTAGTAGTAGTAGTAGTAGTAGTAGTAGTAGTAGTAGTAGTAGTAGTGGTAGTAGTAGTAGTAGTAGTAGTAGTAGTAGTAGTAGTAGTAGTAGTAGTAGAAGTAGTAGTAGTAGTAGTAGTAGTAGTAGTAGTAGTAGTAGTAATAGTAGTAGTAGTAGTAGTAGTAGTAGTAGTAGTAGAAGTAGTAGTAGTTGTTGTTGTTGTTGTAGTTGTAGAAGTAGTAGAAGTAATAGTAGTAGTAGTAGTAGTAGTAGTAGTAGTAGTAGTAGTAGTATACATTAACGGCCCATGCTCTGTGAAAAGGGGGTTTAATACATATGCGGAAAGTGTCGTCCCAGATTAGACTGTGCAGAACGCACAGGCTAATCAGGGACGGCACTGTCCGCTTCTATGATATTTTTCGTTTCAAGAAATTATCTTCTTAGCAAGCATCAAGCTTAGACGGGAAGTGTCGTCCCTTATTAGCCTGTGCGGACCGCACAGGCTAATCTGGGACCACACTTTACGCACATGCAGTAAACCCTTTTTTCACAGAACGCGGCTCAAATATGAGGCTTGGGGGGGAAAAGCATCGATTATTGGATATTTGCATTACTTTTATAATGCAAATGTTATAGGATGATTTTAATTTATTAAGAAATTGTATGATCAAATGTTATTCAGATCTGTCTGATGTTATTAAAGGGGCCTTTTCACCGATTTTGGCATGTTTTGACGTTTGTCATTAAATGCTTCATATTGATAAATGTAAACATTGGATCTAGAAGCCCCTGTAAAAATCAAGAATATAATTTAAAAAATAAAAAAGTAACCATCAACAGGGCTCGAACCACTGACCCCTGGAGTCGTGGAGTAAAAGTCTACCATTAAGACCACTTGACCATCCGTGCTTATACAATGAAGAATGTATTTTATATAAGCAATCCTCGTAGTTTCACAAAAAATAACAACAACACATTATGAAATCGTTTCGCGTTGCAACGCTTATAATTTTTAGGTTTTTAAATCGACAAAAGATGCATATAATGGCTATTTTAGAGCATGGTAAATGGTCAGTATTACTGTTGGCTCTAAAATATCATAGCACAAACGAAATTTTGCGAAACAGCTTTTTTTTTAATTTTGTCAATTTACCAAAACGTGAAAAGGCCCCTTTAAATTAACCCATTTATACCTAGTGGACTATCCCGTCCTTCTAAATTGGATCAATTTATTTCCAAAATTAGGGATGTCTTGTATATTTATTTCTATATTTAGAATATTTCTTACAGAAATTCCTTTCAGCAAACAGCGCAGACCCTGATGAGACGCCGCATCTGGGTCTACGCTGTTTGCCAAGGCCTTTTTCTAGAAGCTAGGCATAAATGGGTTTATATATAAGCAATCCTCATAGCTTCACAAAATATAACGACAACAACAGAACTCTCCAAATTCTTCAATCGTTTCGCGTTGCAAGGCTTTATAATTTTTAGGTTTTTAAATCGTCAAAAGAGGCATTTTAGAGCATGCTAAATGTTCAGTATTACTGTTTGCTCTCAAATTTCACAAATAAAACGAAATTTTGCGAATCTGAAAGAACTCTTTATAATTTTGTAAATTTACCAAAACTTGAAAAGGCCCCTTTAAATTAATATTTAGTGTATGTCTCTCTTCAATTATTATTTAAATCCTGGAACACTTCAATAAGCAAACATTTAATTTTAAAATAACATTTTTATAGCTTCCAATTGCGAGTTTGTGTTTTATTACATGAAATATCTTATGCTTAAAAGGAAATGAGCGGGCATGCAAAAAACTATTTCTTATCGCTCCAAATAACCGACATGTCATAAATAGACATAAATGAATGGAAAATATTAATCACCCTTCATCGTTCTGTTCACGAGACCAGTGTGTTCACCGCACCGTGCTGTGTTGAGGTGACACGTTGGGTGGGTAATTCGGCATATCTTTATTGTCATGGGCAGATTAAATTACCTAGCCATCCTTTGAAGCGTTGATACATAAACATACTTTCCATACCATTCTATCCTGTGTAAGAAGTCACCGAAAATAGCGTTGGCGTTTTCGGCAGTTCTTGAACATTTTTGTAAAAACTGCAATGATGAACGAAAATGTAAAAACATACGGCGAGATTAGCAGAGTCGTTTTCCTAAGATAAGATAAGATAAGATAAGATAAGATTTATTTGAGTCGCAAGACATAAATAGACAACATAAGCCATTAAGGCTTTTGAACCGACTATATAAACATGTGTATAAATATAACAAGTATAAAACAGCTACAATATAGAAATAAAATATAGCAAAATTAAGTTAATAGATATGATTTGCATGCTGAAAAGTTAAAGAAATAATAGTATTACATTCTAATGGTTTTCATATTATTTAAAGAAATGTTGTGCAGGAAGCCGCTGATCTGGATCTATACGTAGATCTAAAAAACTGCCATAAAAATTTGCGAGCTTAAAAACTAAGAAGAAACGAAACCCAAAATGAGCTAAGAAAGTGGGTAAAACCGAAGTATCAGCTCGAATCAGATTCGAAGTGAACTGGTCAGCAGCAAGCACAGCAAGTACACATAAGCACACATAAAACTGACAATCACAGCACACAGAAGGTAGTTATAGATTTAAGCAAAGACCTATAGGTCTTTGATTTAAGGTAAAAGCAGATTACATGACAAGCAAAATAATAGTGAAGTATGTTCATGGACTGGCATCAAGCACATAAAAATTGACAAGCAAGGCAAGCTATAGGTAGTACTAGAATTTAGGTAAACAGATTATATAACAAATAAAATAGTAATGAATAATGAATAACGTTCATTTGACTGGCGTCATGCAACTAGCTCTATACTTAATACATTAATGTGTACATGTATACACATAGACGGGTACACAAAAAACACAATACATATATGCATTTCAGCACAAACAACAAGCAGTACAAAATATTTAGACAATAGAACTCAGCAGGGTAATGTTGAAATGCAATACAAAAGCACAAACAAGTTTAAAGAGCGCAAAAAGCACTAAAAGCACAATAAGAACAATAAGAATGGGAACGAAGAGCACAAAAAACTAGAAACTACTTATTTTGCAGTATGCTGTACCTGTGCTGTGGCCCTGTCCCAGGAACAGGAAGAACATTTACAAACATTTCCATTCCATGACTGAATAAGGTTTTTGAATTGGTTATAATTTATGTTGGCTCTAAATTCTTCTGGGAGGGAATTCCACAGCACAGGGGCAGCATACCTGAAAGACTGCTTACCATAGGTTGACGTTTTTACTCTAATAATCTGTCAAATATTTGAATATCTGAAGTTTATTGAGGAATTTCTTTTAACAACTAAGTCAGTTAGAACCACAGGCGCAAGTCCGTTAAGAATTTTATAGGTTTCAATAGCCATAGTACGCATTCTTCTAATATAAAGATATGGAATTTTAACTTTTTGTAGCAAATCATGGTAAGATGAAGAAAAAAATCATTGTAAAAAAATCTAAGTGCCCTTTCTTGCAGTCTTTCCATTCTCTTTGTATTGTTTTCAGATCAGAAATGCCAAGCCATTGGGCAAAACTTGAAATTGGATAGTATAAAAGTATGAAAAACTGTCAATTTATTTAGCTTATTTAGATATTTAATTGCCTACCCGCTTTTTTACAAATATTCCCAATATGATCTTCAAAATTTAGTTTATAATCAATATCAATACCAAAAAGTTTTACTGTTTCATCACATGTTATGTTGCTGTCTCCAATTTTGAAGATGGGGTTTTTACTAAAAGATTTTTTGCCTACTGCTATGGGCTGAAATTTATCAGGATTGGCTTGCATTTTATTAATCCTAAACCAGTCGATAAGAATGTTACTTTCATTTTGTAGAACTTTAATAACTTCATTAAAATCTGATGAATGAAAATATAAGGTGTTGTCATCAGCATAATTATAAAGTGAGCTTTTCTGAATAAAGAAGAAAATGTCGTTTATAAATACATTGAAAAGAAGAGGCCCTAGAATGGAACCTTGTGGTGCACCTTTGCTTATGCCAGCCCAAGAACTTACAATATTTCCAACCTTAATTTGTTGTTTTCTGTTTGTTAGGTAAGATTGTAGGAGGCTGGTGGCAGGCTCTGATAATCCATATTCATTTAATTTTGATAAGAGTATTTCATGCGGAAGGCAGGCGAACGCTTTCGATAAATCCATTCAAATAGCGGCAACATATTCATTATTATCCAGAGCCTTCCTCCAGTCCTCCAACAATCTAAGTAAAGTGGTTTGGCACCATAGCCTTTTCTAAAAGCACATAAATAATTGTCAAAAATAGTTTCGAAATAATCAGTTAGTTGTTCAGATAGGACTTTTTCAAAAATCTTAGATGGAATAGGTAAAATGCTTACAGGTCTATAATTAGCTTATAGTAAAGCATAATTTTTCTTATACAGAGGAGTGACTTGAGCCAGTTTTAGGTTATCTGGAAAACATAAAGTAGTAATTGAAAAATTTACCAAATTTGTAATGGGCTCAACTAATGCTTGTTTAACAAGTTTTTGAAGTTTAACAAAAATTTTATCAACTGTAGCTTTTTTTTGTTATTAAAATTTGTCTATGATTTTACTTATTTTAGTTTGGTTTGTATGTTCGAAGTTAAAATTTTCTGGGGTAAATTTTCTTTCTTTGATTTTAGTTAAGCTTAGGTGGTTGTTTGGGTCAAAAACATAAAATTTACCAACATCATTTGCAACAGTTGTAAAAAAAGTCATTAAAAATTTCCGAAACATCTTGATCATCCGATATCAGTTTATCGTTTTCATTTCCTATATAATCGGGGACTGTTGCGTTTTGTATATAGCTTTTGTGTTTAAAATGAACGTTTTTTTTGTAATGTTGAATCGGTTTCATTTCAACCGAAAATTAAGTGCAGCCTTAAAAGCCAGCGCCACAATAGTGAGGCTTAATGAGTTCAACAGTTATTGACTCGATTTGAAATAAAACTTGGTATACCATCATTGAAATAAGCCGCGCTCTGTGAAATGAGGGTTTAATGCATGTGCGTAAAGTGTCGTCCAAGTTTAGCCTGTTCAGTCCGCAGGAGCTAATCAGGGACGACACTTTTCGCTTAAACGGGTTTTTTGCTTGGAAGAGACTTTATGTAAACGAAAAATATTGTAACAGCGGAAAGTGTCGTCCCTGATTAGCCTGTGCGGACTGCCAGAATGGAGCCAGGGCGGTGATTTCCTTCTGAATCCTGTCGGCAATACCGGGAACATAGTGGAGCCGCCAGACAAAACGGTGTTAGCGTAGAGATTCTTACGGATGTCGACGTCACGCTGTTGTACGTGGTTTCGTGGAGCAACGTAGCAGAGATTTTCCTTGCTGTCTCTTACGATTTCACAATCGGCCGTTGTGGTGAATGAATAACCACGTTCAGTGAGAATGTTCATTAACTAATCGGTAAGATATCCACCGGTAAGATCTAATCTCAGAATGGCGAGGGGTAGTGCGTAACCTTCATAAATGGGGACAGTGTGAGACATAGGTTGTAAGCGTGAGGCTATGATAGTAATTAATTAAAACATCATTTTGAATGAAAAATAATAGAATTAAAACGAAAAATCAACTTGAAATCAAATCTGAAAAACAAATTTCACTATCAAATATATAATTATATAACAAGGTTTTCAACTCAAAATCATCCGAAAACAGGGTGCATCTGTTTGAACATCCATAACTTCATCAATTGAGCTCGATGGGGTACTTGAGGGTGAGGATACCTCTCTTGCTCTTGGCCTTGTCTCCCACGTAGCTGTCCTTCTGATCCACACCCTGAAATTGTACATAAATAAAGTTTTTTTAGTCTGCAAATATAATCGCCGCGAATAGATCAGTCTAAAGCATAGCATTGGGCTGATGGAGTATTTAAGTTTATTGCTGCTTTTTTTGTGCGCTGCAAATGATAAGATTGACGTAACATGTCATATTGTATGCTAACAATGTTATTCTGGCGGATTAAAGTGCGCGTCCGCCTGTTTCGTTATTGAGCGCTGTGTGTACCGTTTACATATGGACCATGCTCTGTGAAAAGGGGGTTTAATGCATGTGCGCAAAGTGTCACAGATTAGCCTGTGCAGAAGCGACACTTTCCGCCTAAACTTAATGTGTGCTTAGAAAAGACTTTTTTTTTACGGAAAAATATCCTAATCTGGGACGACACTTTACGCACATGCATTAACCCCCTTTTCACAGAGCACGGCTTATATCTGTGCGTGCACCTATGTAAAGTTCTGCGATGTAAACGTTCCGAGACGCGAAAGCCTTATTTTAGAAAAACTACAACTACAATGTCGATCCATCAATCAAGACATGGTGACATGGTTTACAAACTTCATTTGATCGCGGTGGCGGGATGCCATTGTCCATGCATGAGCTTAAATGCTATTTAAACTCGGTAGATTTGATTCAAACTCGGTAGTTTATATATATATATATTTATAATTCTAATAGAGCTTTAAAACGCATTCCATCGATGGTGGTGAGGCAAGTGTGAAAAAGCGGGGACTTGGAATCCGGTTATTAGTAAAATGATAGTGTGACGCCGAATGGCTTATGTGGTGTTTATTGAAAGCAAACGTGATGCATCGACTATCTCCGGAATGCGATTATTAATGGAATGTTAGTGTGACGCCGAATAGCCTATGTGATATGTATTGAAAGCAATCGTGATACCCGATACATCCACTATCTCCGGATTCTCCGTAAGATAAACAATAAAATGTCTGCTGATCCAGAGTGGTATTGAAAGTTATCCACGGCGCACCCAACCAACGAAAAGTGCTGTGTTGTCATTTTTCTTTTCTGCTTGTTTAAGTTTTTTTACTGTAGTTATTTAATGCTTCAATGGTTGTTTCCCCACTGTCCCCATCTTTTGGACGCAGATAATTCTTTTAACATTAAGATTTATGTATCATGAACTATCGATTGCAAGCATGGTTTCAATTCGCAAATTGTTCAGTTGATTGTATGCATCATTGCCTTCATAAACTCAAGCTCGTATCAAATTTAGACGCATGTGTGGAAACATTGTTCAAGCTCCGGGACAAGAGCATACAATTTCAACGATATGCTGGTGTACCAGCTGTTCATTGTCATGATATAGAGAAGCGCGTGACTGCAAATACAGAATTTGAGATATGCTTTTTTAATATGCTCAAGATGCGCAGTACTTTCGAATAGTACGCCTTTTGTATTTAGATAAGTGGGTACCTGAAACAAAATGTTGCTCGTATGATGTTGACACGTTTTGTTCCTTCGAAAAAATGTTAATAGTTCATAGGGCGGACAATGTCGCTCTTTCTTTAGAGTCTAAGACACTTTAGACAACAATAGAGGGGAAGAATAGACACTATGTTAACCGATGTTTCTAGAACCATACATAGGCCAGACTGAAATGCGTTATTGTATCAATATGAGGAATGTAGCCATATATGGTAAATGTTACATATCAAATATTTTCCTGATTGTTCGAAACACATCACAGATTTAAAGTTACTCATTACATCGTTCATGTCGGAGACATCTTGTTGGTTTATAATTCTACCTTCACTCTTGGTGTGATAAAAAATTGAGTATGCAAATACAATCATAAATCACACCATATTCATAAATGAGATTAATCGACGCGTTCCTTTACGCTTTATAAACGTTTATCGTGTTCTAAGTTCATACACTTTGCCACGCCCTCTCATTGGTTTACTACAGGTAAAACGTGGGCGTTTTCCAGAGGGAGAAATTGCACTAACTGTTAAATATAATGTGATTTTTGCATTAAATGCATTTAAGATCACCAACTAGATAATCCAATAACACGTGCCAGTTGAAACAATAATTATATATTATTTTAACTTAAAATGCATATCATCCTAAATAAGCATACAATAAATGCACGTTATTACATTGTTATAGTTCAACAAAAATATTCACAACAAAAGTAGCAAGCAAGTTTTCAATCCTGACGACGGGGCCTGCCAACGATGGAGGGGAGGACGGCACGGGAAGCGTCGTCGCCGGCGAGCCAGGCCTTGCACATACCGGAATCTTTGTCCACATCACTTACAAGAGCGGCAACATCATCTTCATGTGCCATTACGATAGTTTAAGTTCGAGCCATAGAAAATACAGCTTAACAAGTCAGTAGCCAAACTTTCCCTTTATGGTAGTTTGCGTCAGTGAACGCAAAATAATTCTTTCATTACGAAAATATATTATCTTATGACCCGAGAGATTATTCATGCGAACCCGATGCGTAAATAGTTTCTCTCATGCTCTTCCAACGTCGATCGTGCTAACTAGTTACCATATATGGTCATTTTTTATAATTAGGAACGATTCTGACGGCTGTTTGGTCAGCGTCATGTGATGCGAAAAATGTCGTCTGCAGTTTTATTTCTCTCTTCATTGCGAAGCTGATGCGACTTATCAATATACGCTCATCGTTTATCATGTTTCAATCCCATAATCGATAAATTGACCGCCGCTATATTGGCCATCACGTGACCCGCTGCCAATGTTACGTAGACTACAGCGTTTTAAGTTCTCACAATGAACAAAAATTGGAAACATGGATGAATAGTATACAAATAAGTTAACTAAAAATAATCAAATAATTTATTCTAGGTCTTTGAAATAATGCACGCTAGATTTTTAACACATGTGTCTCTACCACAATATTTAGTGACAGCATGTAATGTTTAAGGCCGAAATAGCTGTGTTCTGAAAGTACTACTTTCATTTATGCCTTTTAAAGCACAACTATTTCTTTATGGTATGTAATTATTCGAATATAATTTTAAAGGTTATATCAGCAACTAAACTAAAGTCTGAAGTAAACTGTGATTTTTAGCGTTAATAACGGTAGTTCCGGAGATATTATTTAGCGAAACTTCGAAAGATTTATTGCCGAGGTACACAGTGTTATTGAAAATCAGAAATCTACCTTTGTTTAAAATTTATGTATACAAACTTCTATTTCCGGAGATACTTATTAAGAAAATGTATAAGATTTAAGACCGATGCAGACTATATACATTGTATTATTGAATAGTACATTGTTTTTCTACACACTTATTATTTCGTATTTAATAGTTCTTATTTAAGTCTCATTTCTAAACATGTAGCCGATTATAATTAAAATTGGTCCGAAAATATTTCTAAGCATAACTCAGTAAGATTTCAGGTAGAGGCAAACTTTTTTTATTAAAAAGTATCTGGTTTAGTGTGTTTTTTTATTATTATTAATTTATGTATTTAAAAATCGCTTTCAAGCTAAAACAAAAATATCTAGCACTGTAGTACTGTAATGGCGGCGCATGCGAGTATTCAGGGGCGGTAATTCAGGAGTTATCAATTTCTGGGATTGTCTAAGTCGTTTCAGGTTACAATATACCAAAAGATTTCCTACACAAATTCAATGTAAAAGCAATAACTTCAACAAAAAATAAAGTCAAACTTTTGCGCATAGAGACCCCCATAACCATACCTTTTCTTAAAGAGCATTCCAAGTCGCAATGATTTAGACAATAAAAAAGGGGGGTCATGCGTTTTGCAAGAAAGAACTCGATGCGAATCAGCGGTCACTGTTTTACAGCCATCAATTTACCGGGTTCGTACCAGTGGATGTGGGTTTCCCGCCATCTGTCAAAGTCTCATGTAGTCTTTAACCTTCAAGCAAATGAGTGAATTTCTGTTAAACATCAATGTTTTCCCTACCACATGCACAAAGAAACATTCTAAAATAAAGTCATGGCAAGTGCCCACACAGAGAATTGTGTCTTCTTATAAATGATGTTCAGGTTTTTAAAGAGTATAGCATTGCACTCCAAAAAGATTTAGTATATTGTAACCTAAAGGAAAAATATGTTCTGCATGAAATGTGTTTTTCTTGCATATTATTATCTTCCTATTCATATTGCACCAATATATTAAGTTTGGCTGGATTATCTGTCCATTTGGCCATTTTAGATCACATTTTCACATGCGGGTGTTTTCGGTCCGAAGAAGGCGATTTAAGGGCTGTTAAAGCTTAAATGTCCCTTTAAGAGTTAAAGCTGTTGTGTTCAATATCTGCAACAAAATACCAAAACAAACCATATGGACAGGCACGTGGGGCTTATGCGGGGTGGGGAAAGAATGAACTTGTCAGATATTTTCACTCTAAGCAATTTTGATAATGTCTTTTTTGTGTGTGTTTTTTTTTAAATACCCCCAAAAATGTCAATTTCCCAGCAAAAATATCCAATTTCATCCAAGACAAACAACAAATAAGCAAAAATGAGAGATCAAAGATACTTTGAAGTGTAGAAATCAATAAGCTTCCTATAACTTGTTGTTTCACACTTATAAAAGTGTGAAATCTTGAAAGCGCCTTGTTGCTCGGAGCCCATTTATTTACCAGTCGCAAATGGTATATTCTAGCATATAATGCCATGGGTGCCTTTAAACTGCAGCAGATGGTCAATATGCTCTGCCAGCTGTCATTCAGAGGTTCAAGAGAATACAAAATTTCATATTTTGGGCGCAAAACAAGTACTTTTGACTATTTTTATGGTGGCAATCTGGTCAAAATGGGCGTTAATAACTGAGCGAAAGACAAAAATGCTCATTTTGGGGGTTTAAACTAGAAGGAAAGGTTAAAATGAACAAGATACATATATGTTGGAGAGCATTATAAGCTTAGAAATGAAGTTCTATTAAGTAACAGGGGCAGAAAGGCAGCTCAGATCAATGCAGGCTTCCTGAAAGAGGTTTCTAGTACATCTTCTGGGGACACAGCTTCCCGCAGAATTCTCAACACAACACATATCATTGATCCATGTCACCTTTGTATGCAAAGACAAGCAAATAAGGTCAATACTTCCCATAAATCACTGAATGAGAGAAGCATGTACCAAATGAAAAACTAAACTGGTTGCTGAAAGTGCCACATTTTGGCAAAAAGATCCCTCTAAGGTAAATGATGAAGGGGACACTTGCTACAACAATCCTATGTTTAAGTCGGACGCCACATCCTTTCAAGCCGGGACCATGACTGTAAGCATATTGTGAGAAAACAATACCAAACACAAGCTAATTGTAGGGTTACAAGTAGCATATCAACTCAGATGCACTGCATACATGCTTAGGAACAAGGATAAACCTGTTAAGTGCCAACTTCTGCTGCCAACAAAGCGCGAGCTTTACGTGTCAGGACGCGGAACTATCCATACAAACTGCACGGGGAATTGCAAGGCGGCAAGGGTTTGAGTGACCACAAACCTGATTATGACAGTATTTCACACCTTAAGCATCATAAATATGCTTATTTGCTTGCGTACATGATAATAATTTAGTATTATTACCTGTTTTACCATCAACAACCCTTATCCAGTGGCCCTCGGCTTAGTTGCAGACATTCCTCTACCTGAAAAAGTCAAAATTCCCAATAAAAAATAGATATAAAATGGCAAAAAACATGCACTTAAGTATTTTTAGTGTATTTTTATGAATAATATGAAGTAATAAACCTTGTTATGTTCATGATTGCACTAAATATGAAGGCTGCCTCAATTAAGTGTCTGCTGCACTGTCCAAACTGTAAAAATGTCCGCCATTCCATGTCGGTGAAATGGGGCTCTGTTTGAATGTTCATGCTTTATGCACTAGCTATTGTTGCGTTACTGGATCACGGAGTTCCTGGCGTTGAATTCTGACTTCATGTAGCACACTAACGCTACACGGTCAACCAATATGCCTTTGAATTCAAGTCGGAAAGCAATTTAGCCCTTATTTGGCTATATCAGGGTGGGGGTCAACTTGAAAAACAACTATTCCAGGTCAAATTATCTGAATTCATGCATTTAAGGCACTTATTTTCTTCTCTTTTGTTAAGAAATGACCAAAAATCAGCTTTCCCAGTCATATTTTGCACTTGCAGATGATATTTCATTTTTACCTAAAGCTAGTTTAGGTTACAATATACCAAAAGATTTCCTACACAAATTCAATGTAAAAGCAATAACTTCAACAAAAAATAAAGTCAAACTTTTGCGCATAGAGACCCCCATAACCATACCTTTTCTTAAAGAGCATTCCAAGTCGCAATGATTTAGACAATAAAAAAGGGGGGTCATGCGTTTTGCAAGAAAGAACTCGATGCGAATCAGCGGTCACTGTTTTACAGCCATCAATTTACCGGGTTCGTACCAGTGGATGTGGGTTTCCCGCCATCTGTCAAAGTCTCATGTAGTCTTTAACCTTCAAGCAAATGAGTGAATTTCTGTTAAACATCAATGTTTTCCCTACCACATGCACAAAGAAACATTCTAAAATAAAGTCATGGCAAGTGCCCACACAGAGAATTGTGTCTTCTTATAAATGATGTTCAGGTTTTTAAAGAGTATAGCATTGCACTCCAAAAAGATTTAGTATATTGTAACCTTCAGGTAAATATCCGACTTGTCGAATAGAAGTAGATATTGCTCATTTACTCATATAGACGTCATAACATTTATAGGTGACACATTTACTGATAAAATACATGTATAATATGTTAAGTATTAGAAAGAATGCAATTTGGAATTTAGCACGATATCGTTGTACTAAAAAAAAATATGTCGGTTCCAATCCTAAAAACCACGATAATCTAGAGAAACTGTTGGCTTGACTTCTATTTTGGTGAACGGAAAACGCGTGCGCAGCACAATCAGAGTAAAATTACATCGCAATGCACTGTGTATTGACTCAATACAATGCCCACAATATGTCTTTATATAAGGTATATTTATATGACGTTTGAATGAAATGTCTTACTTTCAACAACTGTAGCCTGAATATATAGCCTTAACCCATTTAAGCCTAGTGGACTCTCCCATCCTTCTAAATTGGATCAGTTTATTTTCAAAATTATGGATGTCTAGCCGCATCATGCGGCGTCTCATCTGGGTCTACGCTGTTTGCCAAGTCCTTTTTAGACGCTAGGCATAAATGGATTAATACATAGGTTAAAATATTAACACATATTTTTCTTTGAAAGTAAGAATCCACATCTTTAAAAGATTAACTTTATCTTATCTGCTGTATCAGCAGTTGCATTCAAACTTGCTGCAAACAGCAAAAAAGAATCTTATAAATGTTTTGTATTTTTTGTTCAAAATAAATAGGCCGTGCTTTGTGAAAAAGGGGTTTAATGCATGTGCGTAAAACCCTTGTTAATGTGAGATCATAATCCGCCATATGTCGTTCACCGTAACACTTCGTTCTTTTTCTGTTAGATTGTTGAATCTGAGCCGTGCTCTGTGAAAAGGGGGTTTAATGCATGTGCGTAAAGTGTTGTCCCAGATTAGCATAAGCAGTCCGCACACGCTAATCAGGGACGACACTTCCCGCATTTATGATATTTTCCGTTTCAAGAAAGTCTTTCCTAAGCAAACATCAAGTTTATGCGGAAAGTGTCGTCCCTGATTAGCCTGTGCGTACTGCAGAGGCTAATCTGGGACCACACTTTACGCACATGCAGTAAACCCCTTTTTCACAGAGTGCGGCTCACATATAAGGCTTGGAGAAAAAACAGCATCGATTACTGGATATTTGCATTACTTTTATAATGCAAATGCGATAAGATGATTTTAATTGATAATTATGATATTATCTATAAGTGTTTAAAAGTGATAAGAGTATTATACTATTTACTGGTATCAGGATAAATTTCCTCTGTGTAGAATAAAACATCTTGCATTCTTTATCAAAGATTAATTAAGAAATTGTATGATGAAATGTTATTCAGGTTTCTCTGGTGTTTTTAAATTTATATTTAATATATGTCTTGCTTCAATTATTATTTAAATCTTTGAACACTTGAATAAGCAAACATTTTATTTCAAAATAATGTTTTTTATAGCTTACAATTGCGAGTTTGTGTTTTATTATTTGAAATATCTTATGCTTTAAAAGAAAAAATGGGGCATGCAATAAACTATTTCTTATCGCTCCAAATAACCGACATGTCATAAATGGACATAAACGAATGGAAAATAAAACTCATCCTATATCGTTCTTTTCACGAGACCAGTGTGTTCACCGGACCGTGTTGTGTTGAGTGACAAGTTGGGTGGAGAATTCGGCATATCTTTATTGTCATGTGCAGATTAAATTACCTAGCCATCCTTTGAGGCGTTGATACATAAACATACTTCACATACCATTCTATCCTGTGTAAGAAGTCTCCGAAAATGGTGTTTGCGTTTTCGGCAGTTATTGAACATTTTTGTAGAAACTGCAATTATGAACGAAAATGTAAAAACACACGGCGAGATTAGCAGCGTCGGTGTCCTATTTGAGCCGGGACTGTTGCTTTTTGTGTTTAAAATGAACGTTTTTTTTTGTAATGTTGAATCGGTTTCATTTCTACCGAAATTTAAGTGTAGGATTAAAGGCCAATGTCCCAATTAAGAGGCTTTATGAGTTCAACATTTATAAACTAAAACTTGAAATAAAAACTTGCTATACCATCATTGAAATTAGCCAACGCTCTGTGAAAATGGGGTTTAATGCATGTGCGTAAAGTGTCGTCTCATATTAGCCTGTGAAGTCCACACAGGCTTATCAGGGACGACACTTTTCGATTAAACTGAATTTTTGCTTAGAAGAGACTTTCTGTAAAATATAATAACAGCGGAAAGTGTCGTCCCTGATTAGCCTGTGTGGACTGCACGGGCTAATCTGGGACGACACTTTACGCACATGCACTTAACCCCCTTTCCTCAGAGCACGGCTCAAATATGTTAATGTTGATGCCGTATATTGTATTTACACAATAACAATCCTGTTTACATTAAGCGTTTTATATATTTTATATAAAACGCGCTTACAGGTTTAATGTAACTCTATTTCTATTGAATAGTTATTTGGACCATTATTAAATAAAGCGTTTTATATATTTTATATAAAACGCGCTTACAGGTTTAATGTTACTCTATTTCTATTGAATAGTTATTTGGATCAATATCTTAAGGAAACCTGATATCGTAAACATTTTTGTTACTGTTTAAAATATGCAAGTTTCCATCTTAGAAATTAATATGCATTTAACGGACCGATGCGGTGGAATATGTATGCATATTTTTTAGATTTTGAATATTTTTTATTTTAAACGATCATCTTTTATCGTTTCAGTCAAACTAATGCTTGTTTGGTAAATCTGAAATGATTTATTTTCTAATTGAGACTTATTCTTAGTGGTATTGTGTCTTTGTCAACCATGCAAACATACAGGCAAAAATACATATACGATATATATTAATTTTATATTATTAAAACGTAGACACTTATAATAAACTTATAAGTAATAATTGCACTTTGAATACAAATCCGAATGTTAGCACATGGACCTGTTAGTAAAACGCTATTAGGCACAACAGTAAATGTTATCAAGTACAATGCATGGAAATCGTCCGCTGAAACACACGGAGTGAGTCTTGCATGGGCTGTTCCCATCAGTAAGTTTGGCTCGTTGCATACTTTTGATTGTTAGTTCTAACTTTGTCTAGTTAATGGTTTTGGATTTATTCGTTTAGAAGCACTTCCTGTGGACAATGGAGGGTCCAGACTCGTCGTACTCCTGCTTGCTGATCCACATCTGCTGGAATGTTGAGAGGGAGGCCAGGATGGAGCCTCCGATCCAGACAGAGTATTTGCGCTCTGGTGGAGCGATAATCTTGATCTTCATGGTTGGTGGTGCCAGGGCAGTGATTTCCTTCTGCATCCTGTCGGCAATGCCAGGGAACATAGTTGAGCCGCCAGACAAAACGGTATTGGCGTAGAGATCCTTACGGATGTCGACGTCGCACTTCATGATGCTGTTGTACGTGGTTTCATGGATACCGGCAGATTCCATGCCTAAGAAAGATGGCTGGAACATGGCCTCTGGACAACGGAAACGCTCGTTGCCAATGGTGATTACCTGACCGTCAGGGAGTTCGTAGCTCTTCTCGAGTGAGCTGGATGATGCTGCGGTTTGCATCTCTTGTTCGAAGTCTAGAGCAACGTAGCAGAGCTTCTCCTTGATGTCTCTGACGATTTCACGCTCGGCAGTGGTGGTGAATGAGTAACCGCGTTCTGTGAGGATTTTCATTAAATAATCGGTAAGATCTCTACCGGCAAGATCTAATCTCAGAATGGCGTGGGGTAAAGCGTAACCTTCATAAATGGGGACAGTGTGAGACACACCATCACCAGAGTCCATGACAATACCGGTGGTACGACCAGATGCATACAGGGACAACACGGCCTGAATAGCGACGTACATAGCTGGGCAGTTAAAGGTCTCAAACATGATCTGGGTCATCTTTTCTCTGTTGGCCTTTGGGTTGAGCGGGGCCTCGGTCAACAGGACTGGGTGTTCCTCCGGCGCCACACGGAGCTCATTGTAGAAAGTGTGATGCCAGATCTTCTCCATATCGTCCCAGTTGGTGACGATACCGTGCTCGATGGGGTACTTGAGGGTGAGGATACCTCTCTTGCTCTGGGCCTCGTCTCCCACGTAGCTGTCCTTCTGACCCATACCGACCATCACACCCTGAAATGACACAAACACATTCACACATCAGGACCTTGTAGATTTGTTTTTTGCCGATATAGTTCTTGAAGTCTTCGAATATAATTGCCGCGAATAGATCAGTCTAAAGTATTGCATTGAGCTGATGGAGTTAATATATGCAAGTAAAGAGCATTTGCGTCGGCGAGTTACAAGTATTTTTGTTTATGGCTGAAGTTTTTTATTTGCGCTGCATATGGTAAGTGTGACGTTACATGTTATTTTGTATGCTAACAATGTCATTCTCGCGGATTAAAGTGTGCGTCCGCCCGTTTCGTTACTTAGCTACGTATGTACCGTTTACATATGGGTAATGCTCTGTGAAAAGGGGGTTTAATGCATGTGCACAAAGTGTCGTCCCAGATTAACCTGCGCAGGCCGCACAGGCTAAACAGGGACGACACTTTCCGTCTAAACTGGATTTCTGCTTAGAAGAGACTTTCTTTTAACGAAAAATATCAAAAAAGCGGAAAGTGACTCCACAGTTTTATCTGGGACGACACTTTACGCTTATGTATTAAACCCCCTTTTCACAGAGCACGGCTCATATGTGCGTGCACCTATGTTAAGTTCTGCATTGTAAACGTTCCGAGGCGCGAAAGCCAGATTTAAAAAAAACAACACAATACAACTTCAATGTCGATCCATCAATTAAGACATGGTGACATGGTTTAAAACTTCATTTGATCGCGATGGAAGTAAGCCGTTGTCCATGCACGATCTTAAATACTGTTTAAACATCGTTTTAAACTAGGAAGATTTGAATCAAACTCGGTAGTTTATATAAATATTTTTATAATTCGAATAGAGCTTTGAAACACACCGCACATTCCTTCAATGGTGGTTAGGCAAGTGTAAAAAAGCGGGGACAAGAAATGCGGTTATTAATGGGATGATAGTGTGGCGCCGAATGGCCGATGTAGTATGTATTGAAAGTTATCCTCGCGTTGGGCGCACCCAATCAGATATAATTTATTCAAAAGCGAAAACTGCTGTGTAGCCATTTTTTGCTTTTCTTCTTGTTTGTGGTCGTCTGATTTATCAAGTGAACCTTTATAAAAAGGATGGTGCGTATTGAGTTGAAAGTTTTAGTATTCTAAGCTTCTTTTTGTAGATGTTATAGATGTGATAAATTTTAACTGTTTTTTTTTTAAACTTCAATGGTTGTTTCCCACTGTCCCCTCTTTTGGACGCAGATAATTTGTTTATCTTTAAGTTTATTTTATGTAACGTGAAATATCGATTGCAATTATTGTTTCAATTCGCAAATTGTTCAGTTGATTATATGCATCCTTGCATTTACAAACTCAAGTTCGTATCAAATTTAGACGCATGTGTGGAAACATTGTTCAAGCGCAGTGGCAAAAGCATAAAATTTCAACGATATGCTGGTGCACCAGCTGTTCATTGTCGTGATATAGAGAAGCTCGTGACTGCAAATAAAGCATTTGAGATATGCATTTCTGAAATGCTCAAGATGCGCGGTACTTTGGATTATCTTAAGTGACTGCCTAATCAGCAACTTCCGACGCATTAGCATAGCACGAATAGTATGCCGTTTACAATAAGTAAAGTGGGTACTTGAAACAAAATATTGCTCGTATGATGGTGACGTGCTTTGTTCCTGTGAAAAAAATGTCAATAGTTTATAGGGCGGACAATGTCTCTTTATTAAGAGTCTAAGACACTTTAGACAACAATAAAGGGAAAATACAGACACTATATTGGCCTATATTTCTAGAAACACAAATGCAAAACTGTCTGGCGTTATTTTTATCCTTTTTAAGGAATATAGCCATATATGGTAAAATGTTACACATCAGTTCTTTTCCTGAATGTTCGAAACTTAACCAGGAAGTACAAAGAAGGAAATTAATTGAAAAACTGAAGAATGCTATCTTTTTGCATATAAATGCAAAATGCCTGGTCATGCATAATGTAATTTCATTCACACTACACAAACACACCACGTATTTAAAGTTATTCACTACATCGTTCATGTCGGAGACATCTTGTCGGTATATAATTCTACCTACACTCTTGGTTTGATCCAAAATTTAAAGTATGCAAGTAAAATCATAAATCACGCCATATTCATAAACGAGATTCATCGATGTGTTCATTTACGCTTTATAAACGTCGATCGAGGACGTAGTTCAAATACTTTGCCACGCCCACTCATTGGTTTACTACAGGTTATAAGTAGGCGTTTTCCGTAGGTAGACATTGAACTAATTCTTAAGGATAATGTGATTTTAGCATTAAATGCATTTACGATAATCGACAGGATAGATCAACAACACATGCAAGTATAAACTATCATTAATATATTTAAACTGTAAATGCATATTCACACACGTAGTCCTAAATAAGCATATAATACATGCACGATATTACATTGTTATATTTCAACAAAAATATTCACAACAAAAGTAGTAAAAAAATTTGCAAACCTGATGACGGGGCCTGCCAACGATGGATGGGAAGACGGCACGGGGAGCGTCGTCGCCGGCGAATCCGGCCTTGCACATACCGGAACCATTGTCTACTACAAGAGCGGCAACATCTCCATCATCTGCCATTATGCTAGATTAAGTTCGAGCCTTAGAAAACACAGCGAAACAAGTCTGAAGACAACCTTTTCCTATAAGGTCTTTTGTATCAGTGAACGCAAAATACTCGTTTCTTTTCGAATAAATATTATCCCACGACCCGTGAGATTATTCATGCGAACCCGAAGCGTAAATAGTTTCTCTCCTCACTTCCGTCGTCAATCGTTATAACTGGTTACCATATATGGTCATGTTCTATAATTAGGACCGATTCAGACGGCTGTTTGGTACCGTATGTATGATGGATCAGCGTCACGTGGTGCGAAAAATGTCGTCTGCAGTATTATTTTTCTCGTTTGTGCGAAGCTGGTATGCGACCTTACCATGTTCATCGTGTATCAGGTATCATTATATATCGTATCAGGTAAATATCCGACTTGTCGAGTAGAAGTAGATATTGCTCATTTGCTGATACTGCAGTAATTATATTTTAAGGTAAAGCATTTACTGACATACATGTATGACTATTTGATGTTAAGGGAAAATAAATTTAGTAAATTCTAATTATTGTTTACTGCATTTGTAAATATTTTTGCAAATGTTGGATAGTGGTAGTATGGTACACATAACAAAACATTTTTTTTTTTAATGGAGCTGTACTACGGCCATCCTTATAAGAACGTTCGTAAGAAGTTAAGTCGAGATAAAGAGCGTATATTAATACGAAATATACGCTAGCAACTTTTGTGCTAACATTGCTTGAAAGTGAGCGGCATTTAAACAATTAATATAAGTAATATAGGGCATAAAATTGGCAAAAAATACCTGTCTCGGCATGGACGTCGCCATCTTGGCCATCACGTGATTACATCCTCAGTTAAAGCAGCAGCACTTGACCGCAGTATTGATGGAGACTCGTTCTGGGATAACAGGGCTTAATGCATGTGCGTAAAGTGTCGTCTCATTCCGCACAGGCTAATCAGAGACTACATTTTCTCAGAGCTCTTCTCATTTAAAAAAGGTAAGCTGAGAATGAGCCTTGAGTATCACGAGTGAGCGTAATGGATGCTCGCGCTTCTGATAGGCAATTCTGATGATTGTTTTACTCAAATTAATATGAGCCGTGCTCGGTGAACAGGGGGTTTAATGCATGTGCGTAAAGTACCGTTCCACATTAGTATGTGCAGTCCGCACAGGCTAATCAGGGACGATACTTTCCGCATCAACTGGATTTTTGCAAAGAATAGACTTTCCGTAAACGAAAAATACCATACAAGCGGAAAGTGTCGTCCCTGATTAGCCTGTGCGGACTGCACAGGCTAATCTGGGACGACACTTTACGCACATGCATTAAACCCCTGTTTAAGGCTTTTGAGCTCCTTAAAACCGGTTAAAACCCACCAATTCTCTTGCAATGACCATTCCCAGGCGTGCGTTTGCTGTGTACTTGTGTGCTTTTGTCTACAATTTTTGTTGTGTGTCTCACTGTTTGCCAATTGGTTATTTGCTTTAAAGAATGAATCGCATTGTTCAATAAGGTTTAGTTTAAACCTATTTATTTTAGCTCGATTGCATAGAAAGTAATTCCTACTTATTTGAAATGCTCTCGAGTCCGTTTCCTGGGCCTAGAACCAGTACTTGGTGTCTATATGGGAGATCGAAAGAACGCTCCCACAGCGGGGATCGAACCCGGTCGCTAGGCGGACACCATATCCATTACACCACGGCGACCTTAAATAAGGTTTATCTCCACTAGTTGCAGCTGAACTTTCTCTGTAAGTGTATGTGAAATACATCACACTTTTTTGCACCGTAATGAACCCATTTATGCCTAGTGGACTCTCCAATCCTTCTAAATTGGATCAATTTATTTCCAAAATTAGGGATGTCTAGTATATTTACTTCTATATTTATAATATTTCTTACAGAAATTCCTTTAAGCAATCAGCGCAAACCCGGTACATTCGTCATTATGTGTAGTAGTTTTATCATTATGCGCTGTGCAAACGTCTTTACGTTCGGTACATTCGTGACGAATGTACCGAACGGAAAGAAGTTTGCACAGCACGTAATGTTGTTACTACTGCACATAATGATGTAACTGCTGCACGTAATGACGAATGTTCCGAACGTAAAGACGTTTACACAGCGCACAATGATAAAACTACTACACATAATGTTGAATGTACAGAACGTCAAGAAGTTTGGACAGAACATAATGTTGTTACTACTTCGCGTAATGCTTTAACTACTGCATACAATGACGAATGTACCGAACGTAAAGAAAATTGCACAAAGCATAATTTATATTCCACTGAAAATAATGATTAATATACTGCAAACAACGACAACAGTCATATAAAGTCAGTAATGGCGTTCCATACATTCGGGTGAAACTTTATGTACCGTATGTGAGTGTATGTCGAAGTGTATGAGGTCTTTCCTTGCCTGAGGCTGCATTAATTATCTATCATATACGGCAGATACGGATTGTTTACCAATATAAAGCAAAGGTCACGGCCAATTGATTTTTGCAACCATCTGCCAGATTGTATGACCGTTGTCCAGTTATAAAAACACTTTGTGCGATATGTCAATTGATCAACGCAAAGAGGAAGCATTTTGATAAACTGTTCGAAAAAAATTAGAGGTATCAATTTTAGGGGAAAATCTGTGTGTCCAAAATTTCTGGGTTAAAAAGAGGCTGACCGAAAACTTCGAATTATTCCTGTTTTAATTATCGATATTCATTTCTTCGTCAGTAGGTTTTGGAATAAAGATACAATGTACGTATATGATATAAATTCGGATTTACATAATGGGCAAAGTTTTGCCTGAGTTACACTTTAGCTATACCCTGTCTTTTGTGCTATACCCAGTCATTTGTGCGTATGATAATCTATATTGTATGTACTTAATATATTTTGCCGATTAAACAAAATATCCGGTGCACGTTTAGAAAATCTTTGAAATGTTTGGTTGAAATAAAAGGTGCGTAACACCCTTATTGCAGTATCTGAAACATAATCACATACAAACCGCGTATTTATAGTATGTAAATACATTTACAAACAGTATAATGAATTTATATTTAATACTCATGACCTATGTATGTGAACAATTTAGTCTCGTGCTTCAAAATTTATTACTCGCCCGTTTTAGACACATATTAAGTATTTTTTTACCCTTCAAATCTGCCGTCGCGATTGGTTATTTATGTATGACCAAGCAACTTATAAACGAATACAGGAAAATATCAGTTCTATTAGCCAAAATACGGAAAATAATGTGTACGTTGTTTTGTTTGTGTTTTTTTTCTGAACAGGAAGTTATCCAAAAAAGCCACGAAACATTTAAGGAAAATAAGAAACAATTATTTAAGGCACGCATATAAATGTGATGACTGGGCTAAGTTTATTGTACAAGGATGTTTAAATACCACGCGATGGTATAAGTGCCTTCTTTTTTTCTATATTTATTAAATGTTTGTGTCTTTCTTACAAAGAACATAGGTACAACTATCCAGGACATGTGTACAACTATCTAGCAGATGTATGTGTAATTCTTACAAAGAACATAGGTACAACTATCTAGCAGATGTATGTGTAATTCTTACAAAGAACATAGGTACAACTATCTAGCAGATGTATGTGTAATTCTTACAAAGAACATAGGTACAACTATCTACGAAATGTATCTGTCATTCTTACATATAACATAGGTACAACTATCTAGGAAATGAAAATTGTATTATTACAAAGAACATAGATAGATACAAATCTATCTACTTACAAACATAACTACAGAACATTACCTCAATCAAAACTTTAGCTATGGAGTGGAAAACGTTTTTTGTTCTAATTTTTAGTACCTTTGCCAGACCCCACATTCCCCAAATGTATTTCCAAAGTAGATCTGCATATAAGATTCCTAAACACGCAACAACAGAAAAGTAACTCAATTCAAACTTAAATTATCTAGCGCAAACTCCTTTTCTATTTTAGTAACAGTGGCATTGACCCCCAATGGCTACACGTCCGATCCCACGTTAGATCAACATGTTAAACAATAAACAAATAATTTCAGCATATTGTCTCAATTCTAACTGCGCTTCTCATCGAAACATCAGTTCCCTTGAATTTGACCTTGCTCAGAATGACCCTAAATGCTTCTGTAAGTACGCATGGGTCATAAGTCTTCTTAACTTGCATGTAAAAGCTATAGACCTTGATGTGTAGCCTCGTACGATGTTGCTCAAAAGTTGTGTGAAATTTCAATGAAGATCTCGACTGGAAGATGATCGCTACGCAAATTTAAGCACGTTACCAAGCGGTTATAAAACCTAGACCATCTTACACAAAAGTAGGGCATATGCGTTTAAGTTATGCGATATTTCGAATAGTTTTTATAAACATTTGTTTACCTCTTATAGCATAAATTAATTTTGTAAAAGGGTTTTGTATCTTTAATTTATATTGCAATCGCAAAACTATTAGTTTTTAAATAAAATTACCTAAATGTTATTTCAGTTAGTTAAACATGCTCCTTGAGAGCATCAAAATCCGCTATGTCATTATGTGACATGATGGCTTTAGAAATAAATGCCATTTACTTACGACCATATTAAACTTAAAGCAGTTATCACATAAATGTATTACGAAATAGCTTTTTATAACTGGGATTTCGCTAAGTAATTCAACTCGCTTTCCCACACCGAGTGGATACCGAAATTCCCCATGTTGTTACATAAAAAGGTGATAGTAAAAATAGTGAGCATTACAAATAGAACAATTTTCAATCATTTTATAAATGAAAGTCCAACCATTTTCAATAATTTTAATTGAAAGTCCAAAACAACAAATATGTTCAATATATAAGTTTATTTTATGTAATAAATTAAAGTTCTATAAAGGACATGTTGGAAATGCTGCGGAATTGTGTAACTTGGTCCGATACCTTACACAATGACACCGAATACATCTGTGAGGTTAAAATTGAATATCTGCTGTAGCAGGTTTTTTCCTTCTTTAGCAATGGCCGTATATATGCACCCTTCCCCAAGAGAAAGACCCCTTCCCCCAAGATAATTTCTTTAAAATGAAAATAAGATTTTCCCCGAGGTTCAAGCTTATTTTGAGAAATTCCATACCCTTTTTCAGTTGTGTCGATAATTTTTTTCCCCAAAATGGAAGGCAGTGCATTTTCCTAAATCAAAAAAAGACCCGGAGAGAAATTGCTATACGGAGGGTTTTTTACGTTGACTTGCAACCATTTATAAGTACTAAAATCGACATAGCTCTGCTAAATTGCACTTCAGAGTTATGGATCGTAGTCGGGGACCTCATACAATGACAACGAACACATGCTTACTTACTTACCCATGATACTGAGATGGAATGTAATCGTTGTTCTCGTTACCTAAACGTTTCGTAAACGGGATTGTTGAGATAAATGCGAATTCTTTAAATACTATATTTGGTGTGCATAAACTGTCGACTCCACTTACATAGCATACACCACATCCTTATAGGTACTCGGAAATTGTGGTATATATACGTTTCATGTTTTGTGGTGACATACTAGTATATACATGAGAATAAAACAAGACACATTTGCCACTTGTTTAAGATTGTTTAATTAAAAGTTTAACAATTATTAATTATACATAAAGGATGCAGATTTTCCGCTGTGTGTCTCATACTTGTGTAGCAGAGCAAGCCCCGCGACTTTAGTAGTTCAAGTAAAAATATAATAAATGTAAAGAATACTAATACATCAACAAGTAAATGAAATTGCATATAATCGCTGAAACTAGTCTCTAAAACTATACCGCTCTTCAGAGCATGTTTCGCTAATTGTCGCTACATGTCCACATACAGCCAATATGGAAATTTAGAAAGTTGACTCATTTAAGTTTACATCTGCGGAAAAGTTTTACCGTGAGAATCATAGTATGAATGATCAAAGTGTATTGACGGTTGACTCGTACGCATAAGTGTAACCGGAAATGGCTTTCATTGTGAAATCTGCTGAGTAAGCAGAAATGGCGAGTATCACAAGTGCACGTTGAAGTCGTTCAACAATGCCGCGATTATTATGGGAGGTAGAAGTTCATATCGAATAGCGACACTTTGGATTTATCATCGTAGTTTGTACCCGGCTTCGGTTAAGACGGTGAAAAGTCTCTCGACGTCTGAACAATGAACGTCTTGTTATACCATGTATTCGTAATATCAAACCAGGACGTACACAATTGTAACTTTTATATTTTACGCATGTGCGGATTGTTTACGCTTACAGAAACTGACCGTCTTCCTTTGTAAATTGCAACAAACACATAACGGTTTTTCTTACACAAACCTTGTGCTCGTATGTTACCTTCTGAAATATACTAATTATGTGTAATACGTGTATCACTTATCTTTCTATTCGCAAAAGTTTGGTGAAGACTGTCTATCCTATGCGTTTTAAATATTGCAATACATATGGAATCATAAATGATGAATATTGCAATACATATGAAATATGTAATGATGAATATTGCAATACATATGGGATAATTAAGGATGAATATTGCAATAAGTATGGAATCATTAATAATGACTATTGCAGTACATATGAAATCATCAATGATGAGGAGACAGGTGTAACCAGTAGTGTAGTGTAAATAAAGTATCCTTCATTGATCAAATCTTATAACATAAATACAGGTCATCAGCAGTTTTTCTGAAAGCCTTGTTCAGAAAGTAGAAAATAAGTCGTATATATGCAGCAATTAAACAAATTACACCTTCACCATTTCCGTCCTTCTGAGTTATAAACGAGTAACTTCGCATTCAACATACAATGCTGATGTTAAAGGGGCCTTTTCACGTTTGGGTAAATTGACAAAATTGAAAAAAGTTGTTCCAGATTCGTAAATTTTCGTTTTAGTTATGATATTTGTGAGGAAACAGTAATACTGAACGTTGACCATGCTCTAAAATAGCCATAATATGCATCTTTTGACGATATAAAAACCAGAAAATTATAAAGCGTTGCAACGCGAAACGAATTAATAATTTGGAGGGTTCTGTTGTTGTCGTTATATTTTGTGAAACTACGAGAATTGGTTATATGAAGTATAAAATACACTTACCATGGTACCCGGAAGGATGGCCGAGTGGTCTTAGCGGGATACTTTTTACTCCAGAACTCCAGGGGTCAGTGGTTCGAGCCCTGCTGAGGGTTACCTCTTTTGTCTTTTTATTCTTGATTTTTTACTGGAGCTTTTTATATCAAAGGTTAACAATTTATCAATATAAAGCATGTATATGTTTCCTTTTTTATGTTATTCTACGTCCATAATCAAAGTTAAAGAATAATTTACCAAATAACAAAAGATTGCCAGACACCACAGCCACTTTTTTCTTGTGTGCATTTTTGGTGCGGGATGCGGCGCTATATTATATGCCCGGAAAATGTTCTGACGGTTTAATAAGGGGGGTGGGGTTTTAAAAAAGACCCCCCCGCTAATTTTGCCGGGCTAATTTTGTTTTCAATATACAATGTCAAACACTAATTGTACTACGAGAGTTGTATCGCATAAGTCATTACAAAAAAATGGTATAAATAGGAGATGAATACGTTAGTAAGTCTAAGAACGTTTGTTTGCAAACATGTCTGTGTACAGTCGTTTTGCGAGGCTTAGAAAATCTGAACCACGAGCCTTCAGTCGCTATCAAACTATGGACCAGAGACTTCAAACCTTTGAAGACAGGCCATCCAAACGCAGCGTGTCAAAGGAAGACCTGGCTAGCCAAGGGTTCATCTACGACCCTTGTGTCATCTCCGACACGAGAGAGAATTTCTCCGACACTATTTTTAATTGCGTTAGATGCGTGTTTTGCAATGCGCACATTTCCATTTGGAACATGGACAAAGTAGATGTGAGAGTTAGGCATCGACAGCTGTGCCCCGCTTGTCCTTTTGTGTTCGATTGGAACATGAACAAAGAAGAAATAGTGAGACTCAGTCATCGACGGTTTGGTCGTGCTTGTCCTTTTGAATTTGAATTTCTTGACTATGAGTTATGCGATAGGTACTTGGAAATCGAGTTTGAAAAGCAATATGAAAGAGATAATTATGGAATTGTGGAAACAGAAAGCGATCAAGATGTTCATTCTAGCGATGATAACCAAAAATATTCAAATAAATCGGTAGAAAGTCTTCAAACAAAAGATGACCAAAAGTATGACGAATACGATAATTATAGTGATTTGGATGAGCTGCTAATGGCGAAAATTGACAAGACTTGTACTCGTACCCGCTACAAATCTTATCAAAAACAAACTGAAAAGCAGCGTAAAAAGGCTGAAAACAGGCTGAAAAAGAAACGAAGAACAAAAATACGCAATGCAAAACGAGATCAAAAGCAAACATATTACCAGGACAGAATCGACGATGATAATTACATACCTCAAAAAGGTTCCAATGATCAAGATGTAAAGAAACATGATAGAAAAATGTGTTGGGTTTGCAGAACTAATGATGCTGGCGATATACTGGAAGAACAGGTTTTCGAATCTTACGAACAGTTTTATCAAAAGCAAAAATATTACCGGGGCGAAATCGACGATGATTATCACATATTTCAAAAGGGTTCCAATGATCAAGATGCAGAGATACATGATAGAAAAATGTGTTGGGTTTGCAGAAGCCGTGATATCGATGATATGATAGAAGATCAGTTTTTGCAATCTTACGAACGTTTTTTGGAGGAAAAATATAAAGAAGAATTCGACAATTGTTTTGCGGACGAAATCGGTGGCGTCGATGATGAAGAACAAAATCAAATTGAACGTGTACCTTATGTTCAGTCGTCATATGAGCTTTTGATTGACGAAAAACGGGATGAAGAGGCCCACCATATTTATTTTTCTGATTATGAGGCATTCGATGAGGCATACGATCGATACATTGATGAAAATGTATATCAACACATGTTTATTAACGAAAAAACTTTCTAGCCTTGGCTCGCCATACGCACATTTGGTACATGGACACAGAAAATGAGAGACTCAATAATTAACATTTAATGCATGTTTGTTCTGTTGTGTTCGATTGTATATGTTCATAAAAAACTTGAAACAATTTTGCGTGTTGTTTGATTTGTTTGTAGAAAATACTTATATAGGAACTTTCCAAAATGACAATGCATCAAAAACTCGTCATGTATATGTTTGTGCATATAGTCGCCCTGTTTTTTCCCTTAGTTTTACAAACAAATGCGTTAGGACGTCCTAAACCAAATTTTTATGAACCGTCTTGTTTCAAGCATGTACAGAATACACCGATTGACGTTACGAATGGTTTATTTTATGTGTTGATAAACGTAACCTATGAGTATTTGTCATTATACGACGATGTCAAAGAAAATTTACAATTTTTCAACAAATGGATGCAAAACCCAGAGTTTAGTTTAGAAGGTCATGAGCAACAATGCAAATCCATAGGTCTATCTAGATGTCCGAACAAGAAAAAAGCGTTTTCAAAACCGGTATACAGTGTAGTTGATGGTTTTGTAGCGGGATCAATGTTTATCACTTACGACTTACCAAGTCTTTTAGTTAGATTGCAAATTGAGCCGAAAACGTACTCTATCAGTGAGTTTGTAGAATCTGTGTTTACTGAGATTTACACACACGCTTGGATACCTTTGTTTCCGTACAATTTTTCATTGACATATGATGGAAGTGAAATTTGTGCAAATGGGATGCACGGTCATGCCTTCATCAGATTTAATATTGAACTGTGTACAACGTTCGGAACATGGTGCGATGTGAATTTAGAAGGTGCTAGTCCCGAGAAACAGGATCATGCGTTAACACGAATCAAAAATGCGTTATTGAAGAGAAAAATGAATGATTTGTCAGTCGCCAAGTATATCAAAGAATATGATCTAGGTTTGGAAATAATCCCTTCTAAGTCCAAAGAATTGCGAGACACAATTACACAAATAGAGCAAGAAATGAGTGAGATCCGCTTAAAAATCGATGATAAGTTCGACTTTGACTATGATCAATCTGACGAGAATTACTCTGACGAGGATAACTTTGATGAGGATTACTCTGACGATAATTTGGATGAAAAGCAAAGCGCTGAAAATGTTCCAATTATCGATTTTTCTGACTTTTTTTTCAAAAACACTAAAGTACTGTCAGTAACAAACAAACCTATCGTTGACCCTATCGTAAGCCAAAAAATTCACGATATTCAAAATGCCAATACTTTCGTTAGCCAAACATTTTACGATATTCAAACTTCTACCAACAAGCCAAAAAACAAAATAAGTCCGCCAGTTAAAAAAAATACTGTTGTTAACCAAACTTCTCACAAAATTCAAAATGCTCTTAACAAGCCAAAACTCAACGTTAGTCTGCCAGTTAAAAACGATAACATCGTTAACCAACAATTTCAAAATATGCAAGATGCTATCAACAAGCATAAAATGGGAATTAAGCACAACAAGCAGACCGTTGCAGAAGTATCTACGTATGGATTGCAAAATTGTTACTGCATAGCATGTAATCGTTCTACTACAATTGGCAAAGTACATAACAATCGTTGCTATTTCATCGACTTGGATTCATCATTCAAGATTTCCTCTAATACGCATTTTTCTCCGTTTCGTGAATACACACTCTTGATTATCAACGAACGTAATCATGCTTTACGTGCGATGCTAAGTCAAATAGTGAAACAAGTGAGTAACGAAGTTATTCTCGCGAAAAAGGCTTCATCATATCGACTTACTGTCTTCAGCACCAAAGATGGCACAACTGTTGATAAGATTTGTATGTCGTTATTCAGAAATACGTATCAAATTGAGAATTGTACCGAGAGCACGAATGCTGTGCTTATAGCGAGAAATGGTCATTTCATTCGCGTACCACAAATACAATTGGCTAATTTCACATACTGCGATATTGGTGCTGTGAAAGCGGAAAATGGCAAATGTTTTCGGATTGATGCAAATTGTTCGCACTCAAGTATTGCGAGTGTTTACGATTTGGATGATAAGTTAGTTTCATATTTGGTTAGCATTACTCAGAACACGGCACACAATATGAGTGAGGCAAAGTTTCAAATAAAAAATATAGATGACAGTTCTGTCACAAGCGAACACTTCATTGTGTACAACAAAAGGACGAACAGTGGACAAGAATGCACGTATGTCGATATGCGATCAAAGACCATTTCAATCGAAAAATGCAAACACAGTCCCACGATTTGCGAGGTTTTGTTGGGTAAAAGTGCATCGAATGACGAACCGGGACTTAAAAAACTAACGTTGTGGGAAACTGTCGCTGTTAGCGTTGGTGGATTCATTGTGCTTGTGATAGCTGCTATTTGCTTCATAATTGTACTACACAGCATAGCTCGGCATAACGATACTGTTGTAAAGAGTTAACATATATCAAAGCGTTTGTATCCGCTATTGTCATAACTCACAATGACTTCGTATAACAACATGTATACCATTGAACGCGAGAGCATTGGTAACACTCAAGAATTTTCCATCCACGTTTTTAAATGCATCAGCGTTTTGATCAATGAACAAGAACTGCTCGAAAGCATTTTTGAAACCATACTAGACGATATTGGAGACGAAAACGTGTTCATATTCGACTTGACAATCGAGTTTTGTTTCACAACAATAAGTAAAATTCTACATATCAGTCAGCTAAATTCGCAAAACTGTTCGTGTTTTGACATTACTTGTGCTATGCAGGAACAAAGAATCAATTTCACAGCACCAGCTCATCTTCATGTTTTTGTAACAAAAAACGCATAAACACATGTTTAGTCATAATTTCACTATTTCGAGTTGTTGATGGACTACAAAGTTAAACCATGTAACGGTGAGCGCTGCACTCTATGTTCTCAAATAAAGAGTGGAAATAGTTTTCAGTTTAAATGTGGTTTTGTGTATAAGGTGGAAGATGGAGAGAACTTGACTTGTAAATCAAAAGATGTTATATATGTTCTGAAGTGCAACACTTGCGGCGGTGAGTATATTGGCGAGACCGTTAATCTGAGAAAACGCATTCACACACACAACTCTCATATTCGAACAGAGCAGCATTTGTGTCGAGCTACTGACCATTTGATAGAATGTGGGAAACACTTGTGCGATGTTAAGGAACGGTACACTGTATTCGTTTTGGAGACAGAGCGAGACAAGCACGTGCGTAAAGCCAAAGAGGCGTACTACATTCGATTATTCAAGCCAATGATGAACAAGTAAGGCGTGCATTATTTTTCAAGCGTATATATATAGCTGCAGTTAACAAAATAAGCACACTCGCAATCACTTTCTACGATGGCACAAGCAATGTTGACCTCGAGCTATGCTATAAAAACGAACAACCGAGAACGAATACAGCAGTTTGCGAACACTGTACTCAATCACGGCGTGAAAAGGAATTTGGTTTCTGAAGTCGAGTCAGGTGTCTTCTTGTCGCCTAACGATTATTTGAAAATAAAAGAACTTTCAGAGAAACTAAAACAGATTGATGCCAAACTAGCGCAGTACAAAAGCCTCAAAGTAAGAACGCAGAATCTGATAAAGGGCATCAAGAAAACAAAAAACCTGCAGGACGATGTTGTGAAGACTGTGAGCTCTAACGTTTTCGATCGAATTCCAATTGATGTGATTAACAAAATACTCGGTTCTGGGGAAGACGAAAACATGTTTGCGCTAATAGAGCGAATAAAATCTTCCAATGTTGAGGAAAAACGCAAATATGCCGATATCGACATCTCCGATACAGAAATCTCAGATACGCTAAACGATGATGAAAAGGAAATTATGAACGGTCTGGCTGTTAAAAGAATGCGCAAATCTGGTGAAACGAAAGCTGCAAAGAAACCGAAAAAGGAAAAGACTATACTCAGTGATCTAGAATTGAGCGATGATGACGAATGACTACGTTGTTGCAATATTGTATGATTATGTTGACTTGTGTGTGTTACATTTTTTGTATATGTTGTAAATAAATTGTATCAATGAACTGTAAACATTTGTTGCCTTATCAATGGATATCGACGAGGTTTTGATTGTTGACGAAGACGAACAGTTAGCACAAAACACCTACTTGCTTTCACCCATGTACTCTAGACATCACCACGAATGCTCGCTATGCATTTTTCAATACATAACAGAATATGAAGAACCAATACGAATATTCGAAAGCAAGCTAGTAGAAATGAACTCAAAACTCGGGTGTGGAATTCAAACGTGTGTCACAATGGTTCTCAATGAGTTCAAAGACGATGAACGCATGTCGTTGTTCAAAAAATTGACAACTAGCGAAATTACAAGCCATTTTGATTCAGTATTTGGCGATCCTATTTGTGGATACAACCGACTTAAAGCTTACAATTTTTTCTCTCTGTTTGACGAAAGTACGGTTAACAATTCCACATACATCAAGTTTATTTACGATACATACAAACATTCGAGAAACACGTCACTATGTCCTTATTCGCTTCTAGGCGTTTATGTTTTTCTTGTCATGATCAACACTATAGGAGGTGATGCCCAGCTTAAGAAAAAACACGACTTTTTGTGGATGTTTAACTGTCTATGCAATCACAAATTACGGTTTGGAAAATTGAGATAAAAATCTATTTAAGGATAGTTTTTTCTATAGAAACGCTAAACCCGCACACAACCAACAACCATGTCAACCATAAACATTAAAGATATTAATCGTGTCACTGACACCGAAGCCACTAATCGCTTGTTCACTAAACTGAAGTACGATATTGGTATTGAAATCTCTTCAAAGCTCATTCAGTCGCTTAAACAAAGCAAAGACAGGGTTGTATTTTATGTGGGCAAAGAACAAAGATCATACCCAGCAGCAATTGTGAAAATGTTCACTAACGTTAAGACAAATCATGTCAAGATTCAGCCGAAGTACAGTGTTCAAGAATTGATGAACGTGTTTGAAATTCTCATGAACCTGTCTGAGTACCAATGTAACGGTCTCACGCTAGATTACTCGGATTGGCAGTCAATCTCTAGTCTGGTAAACATGATCGAACTCGCTGAGCACCTAGGCATGACAGAAGTGGTGATGTTTCTTAAACGCATTCCACAACTTCTTACATTTCACAACAAAACCGCGTATGATAACGAATTGTTAAGACGAGAAAACGAGTCTAAGGAAAACCAAAAACCAATGTCTGTCAACGAACCTAGCGAAAACGATGAAAAGCGGTCGAGAACTAGAAAGAGAAGCTTTACAAAAGTGTTCAGTCGTAGTTTGAGCCGAAAGCGCAGAGAAGAAAATGTTATGAACTAAATGTCGTATTTTGTTTGTTGTATGTTGAAAATAAAGAGCAAAAACAGTAAACACGCGTGTTTGTTTTCTTCACGCAGCAAGATAAAACCCAAAACGTCAATATACTTGCATCTTCTCTACCAAACTAACAACCAAAACATAAAATGCATTTCAACATTTTATTTGACGATACTATTCAAACAAATACACACACAAGCATGCACTAAAAGTCATAACACTAATCAGTCCAATGAATCCGCTTCCAATCAAATATTTCAGATCTACAAACAGCGCATTTGTTCCCGTATATATGCATGTGCCAGCAACAGTGTACGCAGAAAAGGTGCATGCATGGTGCTACGGCAAAGGTTTTCTCTTCATTGCAGCAAATTATACAAGTACGCGAGTCTTTCACTGCTTGCTCTTTTTCCAGGTGAAGTTGAGCCATACGTTTTTTGCAGTCTTTGCAATCACAGCAACTATTTGCTTGAAAGCGTTCACGAAGTTCTTTCATAACCTGTATGCATTCTTTTCGTATTTTTCTAACAGAAAACCACCATCGTAAGTCTTGAATACAGATCATCGCAAGCATTGTAACACCGATCATGGCTTCTTGTTGTTGTCAAGTTTAGTCTTTTTGCGATCCCAAAAATCGGGGTTTCGTTCTTCGATGATGAATCGAATAAGCAAAATGCCAAGAAATATAGTCGCAAACATCAACAAATGAAATGAAGCTTACTTTTTGTGCAGAGCTTTTATATGCAAATTTTGTAACGATCTATATCACAAACCATTTCACTTTGGCTTTTAACGTTGCCACATTGGTCACATTTCAGAACATGGAAAACTATCAAAGCATATGCTTCAATGCTCGTTCGAAAACACCAGAGCAGAAACGTATTCAGAAAAGAAAATGGAAAATCCAATCTCAATTTGCTGCAAACAAGTTGTGGGAGATTATATCAAAGCATATGTGCATTAAATCCACAGAGGAGCCTAGGGTAAAATTGTTTCGCATGTCAAAATCTGAAACATTTGAACCATATGCATTGTTTTCTCCGGACTATGAACCTACACCCGAATTCGATTATCAGGTCAAAATCACATGCTTTGGACTAACAGTTCATTTGACTGTGTATGTAAGATTGGGTGAAGATGACGACGAGGACGACTTGATGCTTGTTATGGACAGACCAGACGATACAAAACTATATTTCAACATTTTTGACCGCGATGGTGTGGTTGAGAAGAAACACGGTTTGCTTAAAACCAATGGTTCTGATATGTGCAAAGAAATCATCGATATGATTGGTCTCAAAGACATTATCGATGAGTATGAATTATTCGAAAATTTGGCTTCGAACATATCGACATCTATAGAAAGTGAAGTTGAATGTGAATGCGATACTGAATAAAACAACTTAACACAAATTTGTCTGTTTTCTACTTTTTATTCAACAAACTCGCTTACAATACTGTACAAACGATGTCCATTTACCAGGTTGATTTGCAACCCAGTCAGTAAGTCTATATTTACGGAACACGTTCTGTAGTTTATTCAGGTGGTAGAAGCCTTCAGCGTTGTAATTCGATATTTCACGTACGACGGCCGCAAACAAAACAAATGCTGTCACAAACACATCCCAGCTCAAACCATTGTTCAGCTTTTGTTCAAGCAACTCGGCGAAATAGTCTTCATCAAAACAAGCTATGGTCAGTTCATCTTTTGTAAGAACATGCATCGTAACAGTGCTATTTACAAGCAAAATCACACATTCGACGATGTCACAAAGAGTGTCATTTGAGTCCTCAAACTGCTTGCATTCCAAGTAATTTGCTACCATCGCAGCCACAAACTCACAGCTGAACATTTTTTTACGTTATGACAACTACTGACTTTGCGTGAATGGTTTTTATACTCGAGTTAGGCGCTTGTTATTTGAACTGTTGTAGTAGTTTGTAAACGTCTAGATTGAAATCCTTGCAACACATACGCAATAACTATAACTATAACCAAAGAAACAACCACAAATGTTAGTGCAATAAATAAGACCCAAAAGCTGTTTATTTTGGAATCATCGTCACTCGGTGAATCCAGTCCCATACCAGGAATTCTAATCTGACACAGAGTTCGTTTTGTTGTACAATCTTCATACGAAATAGATTTTTCATTCACGTCGATATACAAGCACGTATTGTTCTCATCATATGACACTCGCGAATAGACTATCGCGTAATCGTTTAATTCGAGCGTTTCGTTCAGACTGTCAATTTTGAACATCAAATTTTGAGATATTGCATTCACCTTCGGGTCGTGCGTTCTGTTAATCAGATAGTCAAAAGCGTTTTGCAACTCTTCTTCTGTTTGCAGCACTGCTGGTAAGCACTGGCCATCTTCATTCACCACGAAACAAGTTTTAGGTGATGTGATCGACGCTGCTGCGTTTTCGTCAAATGAACATGTCTTGTACGCACGCGGATTGAAAGGTGACACAGTCACAAACTCTCCTCGATCCGCTTTTAACAAGGCTACGTTAGCCGTTTCGCATGAAATGCCCAAATATTTTCGTTTGAACAAATGAACGCATTGAGCAGGCCTATCTTTGTTGTTGAACAGCGCTATCTTGATAGAACCTTGAATGTTGTTCAAAATAAATTCGTTGCTTACTTGAGTGAAAACCGTTTTTAGATGAATGTTTTTTTGTCCAAAAATGACCACATCGTATGCATTATAGTCGGCACTGTTTACAGTTTTACGTACATTGACGTGCGTTGAAAACTGGTTTCCAACTTTGAACTGTTGCTCAATACTGATAAAGTAGCAAGATCCATCATATATTTTACCAATACTTTTAGTCGGATCACACACATTGCAATAACAGTTTTGTAAACCGTAAGAAGAAACGCTTTGAACTGTTGTGTTTGCGCGGACAACAATGAAAAAACACAAAATGATAAACGCCCGCATGCTTGGCTCAGAACATCAAGAATGACAAGATCCGTTTGTATAAGTGTGTTTTATATTTATTTTAGTTCCTGTGTTTTTTTTATAACGTTATACACAAATCCTATAAGTCCAAGAACGATTGCAAACACGGCTAGAATGCAAAACACAACTTCGATTATAACAAGGACAGATCCTGTTTCGCTATTTTCGTTAGCCTTTGTGGTTGTTGAGCCATTATTTGTGATATTACCACTCGTTATGTTATGGATTTTACTGTAGTTTTGTTGTGTGCTAGTTTCGTTTGCAACTATCGATGTGCCAAGATCGCTATTTTCTTCAACCTTTGTGGTTGTTGAACCATCGCTAAGGGCATTGACAACTGATGTGTTATGTTTTTTACTTAATGTTTTAGTGGTATTTTCGTGTGCAACTCTCAGTGTTGCTTGCGTGCTTTTTTTGTTAACCTTTGTGGTTGTCGAACCATTGTTGGGGATATAAGCAAGCGTTGTGTTTTCCATTTCGCTGTTTGTGTGTGTGTCAATTTCGTTTGAAACTGTCGATGTAACGAAATCATTATCGCTACTGCGTTTTTCGATGTCTGCAACATGATTAGATGTATTGTCTGGTACCAAGAATCGCCATAGAGAATCAGTAGCTAGCATCCTACCTATATTCGGGGTCAAAATAAAAAAGAGTTTGCCTTTGATTTGGAAACAAAACCTGTCCCTGTGATTATCAAGGGTCAAATAATTGTCTTTCACGCCCAAATTTTGATTTATGACTTTTCGTATGGCCTCGAGAATATCATATTGCGTTGTGTACGTTCTCTCAGGAATATATACAATTTTGCGTAACTTTTCTAGCGCATCATCATAGGAAACGATCGAGAATTCACCATTGTATATACCCAGATCGCGCTCTGGCGATTTTTTGAAGCAGTTATCGTTACAGCTACATAGAGACACAAACAAGACAAATAGTATGAAGCGCAACATAGCTGGTTTTTATTTCATTCATCTAACAAAACACATGTAATAGCTATATAACAAAAAATTTGCACACAACAGACTACAACACAAAATCTGCAGGAATGTACAAAACGAGGCCGTTTGTCAGCAATTCCTTCGACACACAAAATGCGACAAAGTTCGGTGGGATGTGAATGTTGGGAATGCATGTTCTAACCGCTTGAGAGAGCATATCTTCGTGTTCTTCGTTTTGACACTGATTGATGAAGTAAACTTTACATGGGTCTTCTTCGGGCAACATATCGCTTACGGGCATCGGGTTTTCTTGTACCTCTTGTTCTGGGGTGAACGTTTCCACGATTTCTTCTTTCACGACTGCCAAATCGACCGGCATACTGATTATCTCGTTTTGCTCCGAACACGCCTTCTTATCAGAACAAGGCAAGTCATTTGTTTTGCAAATTTTGCAAAGCATCTTTTTGGGGAGACTGGACTGATCCTTTGAATGTTCAGCAAATTTGCGTTTACGATTAGGAATAGCATTGACTAATCTACCTTTTCCCCCATCGATCAGCTCCGTTTCAATGTGAAGACTGTTGATGTGCTTGCGGTACAAAGGATGCATCACAAACAAAACCTCTAACGCCTGACACAAATTTGTATTTGGATATCCATATTTTGGTTGCAGTGAGTATACGTTAGCATTCATCTCTCTCATTTCGATGCCAGTTTGCAACGCTTCGTATATTTCACCACAGCTTCTCACAATTTTCAGACCTATTGTGAGCTCTTTCTGTGTACTGACAAGCTGAAAGTTTTTACTCGGTAGCACTCCTTTTTTCACCAATATTTCCACGATATCATTTTCCGAACAATCGAGTAATGTCATGACTGCTCGAAAGTAGGTGTTCAGCTTCAATCGTATCTGTGTCCTTTCCAAAGATAGGCAAGTGGATTTCACCGAATAGACTTTGCTAAACTCCTCGATTCCGTGCAACTCCAACACTGGTATTATGCATATCGGCAGTCTGTAGTTTAACGTGGGATTCGACTGCATGTATCTACCCTTCTTTATGCGCTCGGTTAGAGTTGCGAAATGTTCTGGTACTAATGTTTTCAATATTTTGAAGTAGCACATATCAATCTTTTCATCGGCAACAGAAAACATCAAGTCAACATATCGTTCAAACGCAGCTAGTGTCGGTTCATCGAGAAACACATGGTCCAGCGTTGGCTTGTAGTTCAAGTAGTCATACGGACTGTTAGTTATCGACGTAAAACGCAGTCCCTCGACATCTGTGAAAGGACATGTAACGCTAAACATGTACTTCTTTTGGTGACCATTCGCATTGAAATTTCTTTTCTCACGAATGAATTTTTCGCACAATGTTTGGACCGACATGTTGTCGCTTCTGTTGTCAGATTGTAAATGAGACACATTCAGTTTTTGTTGCAGTATTTATACAAGTCGTCGTATTACAAATTCCATGATAAAAACCTAAATTGTTGAATTTGAATAACAGAAATGGCTCGTTGCATCGAAAGGAAAGGCGAAAGCAAATTGAATACACTCATCAAAGCAAACCAACCCGAGTTGCTAGCTACACACATTAATCAAAACTTTGGTTTCGATTCATCGTGTTACATTGTTATCAAAGAAAAACATGTTTTGCCTGTTAATTTCACACAAACAGATTTAGAACAAGTTGTCATTCATAAATCAAAATCTGAATTCATACAGTTTGTGAAGCTCAGGTTTAGTGATTCTAAAAGCAATGGGTTTGATTTTCTGCTTTGCGAACAAACCGATTACGAAGATAACTACGGCAATGAGGTTCATCAGTGTCACCTTTATTTTTCAAGAACATGTACCAAAGATATGGCAGCTACGAGCTATTACTTGACACAAGCCTTAAGTATGATTGGAGTACTAACATTTTCAAAGAATACGCATGACAAACTGGCTTCGTGTCTAATCAAACGTTATGGTCAAACACTCGTACCCAAATGCACTACTGATTTTTGGAACAAACAGCTTGACTCATTTCGCATGAGAAGCATTCTTGAGGTCTCGCAGCAAGATGACTCAGCGACACTTCGTGATGAAATTGAGCGTTTGGTGCAAACAAAGTACAACTTTGTTTCTTGTCAATACAATACTGCAAACAAAATTCTCAATATTCTGTACACGAACACAAGTGACAACAACTTTGGGTTAGTGGTTCTCAAACAGTCGCTGAATATAAAATGCGCTACATGACTATTGATTCAAATCATTTTTGATTTAAACACCAAAGCGACAACATGTCTGTACCAGCAAATAAATTTCAAGTTCCACAGACTGAGAATTGGGACTTAGAAATAAGCCAGTCCGAGATGAAAAGTAAGTTGTGTTGATAAGATATTGTGTTTTCATAGCAGTTTTTATTGTAAGCATTGTTCATTTAGTTGTTAACTTTTGCTTTTTCTGTTTCAGAAAATACCAGCATCGGGGTGGTAACTCCAAAAACGAAAACCGAAGACTGGGAAGCTGAAATTGCGGTGGCGAAACGTCCTCCATTCTTTCTCAGCGTGGGCAAAATAACACAGCGACGTATAAACCGAATGCACCGATGCTGGACCTGTCACTGCGTGCCTGTCAATTGTCGATGTGCAAAATATTGAATAAACTTGTTGAAACGTTAACATGTGTTTGTTTGTTTGGTAGAAAATGTTATATAGGTAGTAACTTGAAAATTGATTCTATACACCTAAACAATGCTAGCCGTTGAACTCAAAGATTTGGGATTTTTTCGACATATGTTGCGTTTGAATATTGAAAAGTGGAACAAAGCTGTCGAAATGTACATCATGGATCTCTATCCAGATGTGAAGTTTACATTTTCGACGCGAGATCAATGTTGGAAAGCGACAGATACGGAAATTGTGTACTATGTCGATATTGAGGTTATTCTGATCAATCCGAAATATGATTTGTGCTGGACACACCAAGATCCCACAAAACGACTTCAAACCATTAATGGGATTTTGTTGAGCTCAAAAGCCAAGAGAACAAAACTCGTAACGTTTGACCAAGAGTATTTTTGAGACAAAAAATGTATAAAGATGTTGAAATAACCAATTGCATGTGTAATATAATATCATATCATATCATGGATGATACCGACGCTTTTTGCACGAATGAAACAAGTATGTTCATGAACAACTATATCGACAGACTGAAAACGTTTGAGCATTGGTCTCCCCAAATACAACCAAACAAATACCAGCTTGCTTCTTGCGGGTTGTACTACTTGGGACAACACGACCGTTGCAAATGTTTTCGTTGTGGCATTGTGTTGTATCATTGGAAATCTACAGACGATGTTTTCTTGGAACACCATAAACATTCACCACATTGCCAGTTTTTGCGAATGGTGGGTCCAGGAACAAGACTATTGATAGACACATGAGTATGTTTTGTATGATCGTGTTGTAAATAAATATCATGAACCGTTTAATTTGTTTTGTTCTTGTTCTTGTAGTAACATATACTTATTCATGCAACTACCAAACGCAAAGTTGAAAAACAAGTACTATTGTGTGCACGAATGTTTGATTTCGCTATTGCGTTAGTTATTGATATAACCCAGTGTCGTATGTTTTCTCAAACTATATTATCCAACTCTAATCAAAGCAAATACAAACAACTATGTATATGTAGTTTCAAACGATTTTATTCTGCAACAATCAATATTTCAAACATTCAATCTTTCGCAACAACAACGTACAACAGTTTACATAGTCCACTAGATCAGCCCACATAGTCCACTCGATCAGTCCATCACAGATGCAAAAGCCTCGCTTCTCTGTTTTGGCCGTAACCCTGAATTTCGCCACACCATTCGCAGCGATCGTCGATCCGCGTACATGACACACAGCTGAGGGCCTCGCATCTACGGCAAAAGTTCACCATCGAAAAAAAGTTTTTGCACGTATGACACACAATCACTAACGTAGTGTCGTAAACAGTTGGCAGCATTTCGCCCATGCTCTTAATCCATTTGTTACAAGCTGCTTTGTTGTTTCCAGCTAACGACTCATTCTCACGATGCTTATTCTGCCTCTCTAACCATGCCTGGAAACCTCCACTTTTCTCCACACCTGACATCCATTGCTCGCAAGCTTTTCTGTCACTCATTATGCGTGTTGTTCGTTCGGTTTCAAAAATCGAAATGATTCAAACACAAGCAATTCGCCCTTTTATAGTATGCCGTTATTCAACTCAACAGCATAAAACTCGAAATGCATGTCCCTTCCCCAGAACATGAAATTTCACAAAGTCGACAAAAGCCCCAATTGTATGTAAACAAAGTGTTTTATGTTTTCATCGACGAGTATTTTTATCAACAAGCCGAATTTTGCGGAATATGCGGTGTCATTAGTTCTAGAAAAGATAGTTTTAATTCATGCTTGACAAAAAGTTTGTAGTTTACTTTGCTTTTTGGAAAAATACAACGTTCAAAGATATGAGTTTCATCCGAACCTTCCGAAAAATGGGTGTTGTTCTATGTACAGTATCGATACATGTATGTGAGGCATTTTCAGGCTTTCTTTCTTGGATTGAGAGTTCAAGAAACGATGAATTTTGTCAAAACATGGTTACGATTACAAGAAAGTACCACCAAAATATATTTTTTGTTTCATGATAGACAAAACCGTGTATTGTTGAAATGTCAACACATCTCAAATGTAAACAAAGAAAAATGAAGTACATGATAAATCATATTGTGTAGATTTTTGTACCAAAGTTAAATGCTCTTAACAAAATGTGTTCTTTTATTCAAATGATTGTGATCACTGCTGTTTTATGTAAAATAAGTCAGTTTAGAACTTGATTTGTGTTGTTTTGTTTTCTTAGCTGCATCAGACTTTTTTGACTTGAATGTTATTTGTACACATCAAAATCTGCCATACAAAGTTGATTTCTAGAATGAATGAACAATCAGTATTTATTTGTAACTGTGTGTTGTTAACACTGTGATTGAATAATGTCACATTTGTCATAAGTTGAACAATTTCTCACCAGAACTTACATTTCAATATGATACTTTATGTGAAAGTAAACATGTGCACTAATTTGTCAGAATATTTGTCATTAAACTTCAAGGGTCAGTTTTTTTCATTTTTGAATCATATCAAACATATTCAACAATTTTTGAATCTATACCGCAAGTACCATTTCTGTCAAAAACTGCAAATAGAATCTGTTAACACACAAAACTACAAATTCTGCTTCTTTTACCAACATGTGAATGTTCAAGGTCACAACAATATTTGATTCAATTTCAACAAGCAAAACCCAATGGTTGCCTGTTTGAGTTATTTTTTTTAAGAAGTTCCTATGGTATGGATTTGTAAGTATCTAGAAGCAAAAATGGCATAACATTTGTGGGTTTTGCAAGTTAAAAAAAGTTAGTAACACAAAAAATGAAAATTTTGCATGTTGGTCAGTACAGTAACTGTATTGGACACAGATATTTTATCATGTTGTATTGACTGTGTAAAACATTTGTCATATGTTGAATAATTTCTTACCAGAATTTACATTTGAGTATGACAGTTTATGTGAAGAAAACATGTGCACTGATTTGTTTTCATATTTCTATGTAGGCTCACTTTTCATATTTTATCCATAGAATGCATAATTGCCCATTTCAAAGTCTTCTTCACAAAAATATTTGATGTCTAAAACTGCAAAAAAATCTATATACACACCAAAATGCAAATTCTGCTTTTTGCCAACATGTGAATGTTTGGTCACAACAATCTTTCTTTCAAGTCAACACAAATGTGTGTATCAACAAGCAAACCCATTTGTAAGTCTGTCCCGAGTCAGTTTTTATTATCATTGCCTATAGTGTATGTATTTGCAAATTTTTCAAGCAAGCACGCATAACAATTTCAGATGAAAGTGGATGAAAAAAAAGTATATGAATGCTATTTAGAAAAATATGGTTTTTTGTCAGCACATTCATGTCTGTCCACAAAACTCATTGTGTGTGTTTGTTGTGCAGTGATTCAGTCATTCACAAAGCGCATCTAACAGTGTCTGCTTGAGCTAGCAAGCACAACCACAAGCCATGTTTTGGTTCAGATTTGTTTTATTGAGGTCCATAAGAGAATATTTGAACATTTTGATACATGGCTCTCATAACTGGTCTCATTCAAATGCTTAGAAAAAAAGTATATAAATGCTTTTTAGAAAAATATGGTTTTTTGTCAGCACATTCATGTCTGTCCACAAAACTCATTGTGTGTGTTTGTTGTGCCGTGATACTGTGATTCACTGAGCGCATCATACAGTGTTTGCTTGAGCTAGCGAGCACAACCACAAGCCATGTTTTGGTTCAGATTTGGTTTATTCATGCATATGGATAAGAATATGAGAATTTTTATACATGGCTCTCATAAGATTTCTGATGCAAATGATGAGAAAAAAAGTATATAAATGCAATTTAGAAAAATATGGTTTTCTGTCAGCACATTCATGTCTGTCCACAAAACTCATTGTGTGTGTTATGTGTGAAGTGATGTTCAGTTCATATTCTCAGAGTGGTTCAATGAAGAACGCCTTCTTTCGCAGAAGGAAATCTAGGTTCAAGTCCTAGCTCTGATATGATTTGAGAAATCACTGAATGCAATTTACAGTGTCTGCTTGAGCTAGCAAGCACAACCACAAGTCAATTTTTTGTGCAGATTTGTTTTAGTCGTCTATATGATTAAGAATACAATAATTTTGATACTCGGCTTACATAACTGGTCTCATACAAAAAGAGATTGCCATTCCGAGCGCATATTACAGTGTGTGTGTGACCTTGCAAGCACAACCACAAGTCAATTTTTTGTGCAGATTTGTTTTAGTCGTCTATATGAATAAGAAGATGAGAATTTTCATACTCGGCTTACATAACTGGTCTGGTTCAAAAAGAGATTGCCATTCCGAGAGCCTATTACTGCTAGCAAGCACAACCTTCTACTTGTCTGATTGTGTGAAATGGCAGTTTTCAGTATTTTCAGATTCTTTCACTCACAACTCTATGTATAATCATATAACACAAAAACACAAATGTAAGGTGTAACATAGATTTTATTGATACATTGCTAGCCAAAAATGACATAACCTGGTCCAAAACAACCAGTGTGACAATCATATGGTATTTTGCATTTCAAACAAACAATTTGTTCACCAGTGTTAGCACTTACAAATTCCATGTACTTTGGAAAGCAATTTAGACAACAAAACCCGTGCCCACACTTCTTGCTGAACACTCTAGGTGGATTGCTTTCAAGTTTGCATAGTCTGCAGTAGTCGATTTTGCTGCTGCTTTTTAGATGGTTTGAAATAATCAAATCAATTGCATTGGAAATGTTTGTAGCTGCAGTTGTTACGCACGATGTTAACCTCGGCTCATCAATTGGTACAGATTTAACGTACCTTAGCGCCTTATTGAGACTGTCGATTTTTATCTGAGCTTTGCCGTGCGACGATTTTAGTATCTCTTGTTTTTTTAAATACTCTTCGAAAAAGTCTTCATGCTTCTTTTCAGTTGAAATAGCGTCCTGTTTTGCGTTTCGTTTTGGTTTTTTGACAGTTTGACCGTCAGAATTAGCAATAGCTTTTCGTTTATTCGATGTCGTTGTACTAGTTGAACCTGTTGAGTCGTTGGAACATTGCTGTGATGGCTGAGCAATGAAATTAGCTGCTGCATCGTTTTCTCGCGAACGATATTCTGTTTTAATTTCTTCGTCAGTCATTGTGAGAAGTGAGTACAAAATTGGATGCTTTCGTATCATCTCACTGGGTGTTGAATGCAATGGATGAGTTTCATCATCTACACGAACACCAGCATTGGTAAGCTGTTTGGAGAGCGCCATGTCGCTTTGAAATCTCAAGGAAGAATGATTGTGTTGTGTCAAAAACTAGCTATTTATACCCGTGACCTTAATTTTCCTTTTTTAAGGCCAATATGAGCCTGAAGTCGTGTAAGCATAAAACATTCATTTCAAGCATGTAAAACAAAACACAGATTAGATGTTTAATATGATTTATTCATACTATGTATCAACCAATAATGCCATAGCGTGAGCCAACTTGATATGTGGCGTTTTCATCGTACTGATGTTTGCATTTCAAACAAATAAGTCGCCCAGAATTTTTGTTGTAGACATATTCTAAATACTTCATTATGCAGCTGATACAGCAAAATCCGTGTCCGCACGTCTTGCTTATAACTGTTGTTTGATTGTCTTCATTTTTGCATATTCGACACGAGTCGATTTCGCCACTGCTCTGTAGTTCACTTGAGATGCTTTCGATAACATTCGTAATATGCGCTGTCGCATGTCCAAGGGAAGATTTTTGGCTTGAATTTTCAATGGCACTTTCTTCAGATTTTAGCGTCAGCAATACTTTTTTAAGATTGTTGATTCGTATCTGAGCTTTACCGTGCAACGATTTTAGTCTCTCTTGTTTTATGAAATACTGCTCTACGAAGTCAGTCTGCTTGTTTCCAGTTGACATTGGGTCTTGTTTTGACGTTCGCGAACCTTTAGGTTTTTTGACAGTTTGGCCGTTATTATTGGCAATAGCTTTGCGTTTATTCGAATCCTTTTTACTAGTCAAACCTGACGAGTCGTTGGAATTGTTATGTACAAGCTGCGCCAAAAAATCCGCAGCTTCTTCGTCTTCTCGCGATTTAAACTGATTGCCAGCTTCTTCGTCTGTCATTTGTAGAAGAGAGTGCACATTTTGACAAGTTTGGTCAAGCTCACTTGGGTTGAGATATAACGCATGACTTTCATCATCCAAACAAAAACCAACATCAGCAAGTTGTTTTGACACCATTTCGCTTTGCTTACTCAAGAGTGAATGATTGAGTTTTAATAAAAAGACTGGCTTTTATAGAAGACGTTTGAGGTTTGTTATTGTTTCTTTAGTTTGCTGCATATTGCGAAAAATGTTGATATTGAAAGATGTCATAAATTCATATTTAGTTTCAAGATAATCACAATTGTGATTTTTTGTGGTTGTTACATCATGATTTGGCATTGGCTGGTGTTGCTTGCAATTAAGACTCAATGTTGTCATACAATATACTTTTCAGTTGTTTCACAATTTAGGTTCTATGAAAATAAATCATATGATTAAGGTTTGAATAAACTTGAAATTGTTAAATCACGATATGTTCAGTTATGTGATAAGACTCGAAAGTCAGCTAATGATGTAAAAACCACTTATTTCTGAAATCAAACTTCTGTTGTCATTGCATTTGTTACAAGCGAGCATTATGTCGAAAACTGTCTGATCAAGTACTTTAATCCATCGTTATTCGATATGAAGTTGTTTGTGAGCGCAACGTTATTTTACTGTAGAATCAAACTATATCTATACTGCTTAAACAACGACCAACACATGAAATGCATTTCAACGTTTTATTTTACGATGATCACCAACAAACAAGCATATGCACAAAGTCAATACATATCTAATCAGTCCAATGGATTTTCATCCATCCTGTAACCTCAATTCGGCACATAGGGCACGTTTGCCCGAATAACATCAGACAGCAGTCTTCGCAAAAAGTATGCGAACATTTCGTCAAGGTACAGTTTTTTTCGCCATCGTAACATATGGTACACGTTTTCAACGCTCGAATAGCTTCTTCCTTCTCGAGTTGAAGTTCTCCTCTTTGCGAAATCAAAGCCTGTTCCTTCTCGAATTGAAGCTGCGATATTATTCTTTCGCTTTCGCATTCATGTTGCTCTTTAAGCGCTTTCTCGCGTTTGGACCACTCTGCATTGAAATAGCGCTCTTGGTCATCAACCAAATGTTCACTCGCTTCTCTCTGATAAGAGGAAGCCCTCTGTAGACACGATGCCATTTTTTTGCAGACATCGCGACCTTCTTTGGACATAGCGAAGTCGCTGCTGTTAACGAACGCGGTAACCTGACTTCCAAGTCTGTTGAGATGATAGCCAAACGATTTGAAATCAATCGACGCCGATTGTTCTAGTCGAGTGTATGGCCTTGTAGTATGTCGCTTACCATTGCCAGTCGGTTCGCCACTGCCACTAGGAGCATCTGTCTCCTCGAACTTTGGAAGTCGGTGTGCGTATTTCGGCATGATTTCGAGTCAATGTTCTCTCTTGGAGTCTCAAATCAAGAATGATGACAATAGCTGTTCGAGTCGCTTTAAATACCCAACGGGTTGGTGCGTTTTCACTATATAGCTAGCTGACATAACTTTGCTGACATAAGAAAGTCCAGAAAATCGATGAATAGCAAATTTTTCACGACATGCACTGCATTGACATTCATATTTGAGAAACGCACCGAACTTAGTGCATGTCTGAAAGATTTTGATGAAATGTATCTTAGCGACATTTTCATTTGAACCTTAAGCACGAAGTAACACTGCAAAATAGTTCGTTATTTATATACCAAACGTTACACAAGTACACTATGAATATGATCTAATATTTAATATATATTTTTGCGAAATGTACTGTGATCAAATATCAACGCAAAAGTTCAGTGAAAAACACATTTTTAAAATCATAATCTTTCGCGAGTAAAACTTTTTTAACATTGCATGAGAAATACACTGCAGTGCAGCGCGGTAATCAAGTGCAAATATATCGTGTTCACGTCATTTCAAAGTAAAGTCCACCAATAGATGAGTATTTGCGAAAAAGTTTAAATGTCAATTTCTCAACAACCTCTGCAGATGTTGGGATCAAAGTTTGAATATGATATTCAACTAAAAAAGCTCCACAATGATTGTTTTGAAAGTTTTATTCTTTTGTTAATGATTCTTTGACAAAAATGCGAGTTTTTGATCGAAAATAAACCCTTTATGAAGAAATCTTTTTCGCCTTTTCGTTTTGCGATACATTGTTTAAAATGTGTACCGTCAAATATGAAATTTTTGTGTGGATTAAATAATCACACATTAAAACGCCGATTTATCAGCAAAAACCTGAACTTAACTCTGATAATGTTTTTTCTACAACGCACTTGAATTCATAACGTGTAGTGTATCTACGTAATTTCGCTTCATAAAAACAACCTTGAATAAAATATCGTACACCGATGTTTAAGTCAAATTTTTCCGAAACGACTCATGGAATCAATATAAAATTTACACTACAATACCCTGCTTATTGTTAGCTACAACTTTTTTATTGCTAGTTTTGTTTCAACAAATATGCTTTTACAGAAAAAATCTTTTCAATTTGTTTTATATGACAGATTTTTTTTTTATTTTGGTGATTTTGTGAAACACGACTTATTTAATCGTATAGAGAGATTTTCATTTTGAAAATTTTGATGTATGATATCAAGTGATTTCACTAGCAATTTATCGAATAAAGCAGAACTATAGCAAAACAATAAACGAACTGCTTGAAATTTATTGCAACGACATAACAGTACAATAGGGCCTAAATCGCTTTAAATGTTCCAAAACATGTAATCGGTTCAACTTAGTACTTGTGGTGCTTTTTTTCACATATGAATTTCTGCCACGCGTGAGACATTTGCTTTTCAGCGTTTTTCAGAATGTCAAGACTTAACCATCTTAGGCATTCGCAAGTCTGTGGATATATAAAGCGACCCGAACAGCTATGGTTATGAATCGTGATTTGAAACTTTAAACAAACCATGTCAAATAACCTTGCAGGGTTCGTTGTTCCGCAGACCGATGACTGGAACAGAGTGGTGCTTGCAACAGAAAATTTCGTTGTTTCGCAGACCGAGGACTGGAACGGAGTGGTGCTTGCAACAGAAAATAGGTTCGTTGTTCCGCAGACCGAGGACTGGGATGAAGAAATTCGACAGTACGAAGCAGGTATGTTCGTTGACAATGCTTGTTTACTTATTCGTTTTGTTTGCCAAATATTGAACTTTGTGAATAAAATGATGCCTAAATTTCACATTTTCTTTGTCCATGTTTCAAATGGAAATGTGCGCTTGTCGAAACACGCATTGAACGCAATTAAAAATAGTGGTGTAAAAAATAGGGTCGTACATTGCACAAGGGTTTTTAAATAAACCCTTGGCTAGCCAGGTTTTCCTTTGACACGCCGAAATGTGTAGGCCTGTTTTTAAATGTTTGAAGTCTTTGATACAACGACATTTTTTGCGAACGAACGTTCGTAGACTCAGTTACGCATTCATCTGCTATTTATACAAAAAATTGAAATGTAAATTTTATATCTATTCATGTAGGAATCAAATGCCTTATTGTCAGAGAAATAAAACGCCCGGAAATTAGCGGGGGGGGGGGTCTGTTTCAATATATGGTTATATTGTTTTCTTGTCTATTTCCAGAGCAAGCCCAGCGCGAGTTACACACGTTGTCAAACGTGTTAAACCGTGATGTGGACAGTAGAGCAAAAGAGCTGATGGAAGAGGCTATTCGAGCAGATGCCATTCGACAATTTAAACTGTGTACCATATGTTACATTTCCGACAAAAACTGTACTTTAACAAAGTGCGGACACACATTCTGTGAAACATGTTGTGTGTTAATGTTGGGAAAATATTGTGGGATGTGCAGGGCGACGGTTACAGGATGGGTTCGGATGTTATTTACTGACTAGACTGTTTTGACTGTGTTTAACTGTTTATATGCATTTTCATTTGATGCGCGTTTGTTTTCTTGCATTTGTTTGCATTTATAAAATGTTGAAATGTGTTTCATGTGTTGGTCGTAAGTTGAGCAGGTTAGCGAATTGACTTTTAAAGCACGAAACATGTACTGTAAATCTACAGCTCTCGAACGTTATTTCTATCAATGTAAACAAGCGAGGGAAAAGAGTAAATTACATCGGTTTAACTCAATTTGCTCGAAAACCTCTCGTAATATCAAGATGAAATTTTCACCACAATATTTTATCATATGATAGGTATAATTTTTGTTTGCCTATTTTGTTTTTACTCGGCTACTTGTATCAGATATTCAACTATACAAAATTCGCTAACAAGAAAACTTTTTTGCCTTTTCGTTTTGCGACAAAAAATATATACTGTTAAATAGGGATTGTTTTTCTGAATGATTTGGTGTATCAAACTATGTATGTTTGTGAATCATTCCGATTAAACGAGCAGACAGTTAAACGCAACTTTGATAGTTTTCTTTACATAGCGCCAAAAATCATGATATGTTATAACGTCATTTTGTTTCATATAAACAACCAAGGGGCGATTAAACAGAAAATTGGTTTAAGTTAAATATCTCCGGAACGATTCATGGCATCGATATCAAATTAAAAGTACAATACCCAGCTTATTGTTAGCTACAACTTTTCTGCTGTTATTTTTGTGCCAACATACATGCTTATGTGATAAAAATCACTTGAAAAACGTTTGCAAGAAGAAAACTTTTTTATTTCCATGATTTATGAAACACGACTTATATCATCTGATAGAGAATTTCATTTGGAGCATTTTGATATAACATGCCTGTATGTATGTTGTATCGCTTGATCAAGACTGACCGAAAACCATTTTCCTATAATCACGCCTTTACTTTTTCAACATATAAACTCGGAACGTCATCTATCTGTAAGCAAGCGAAAAACACATTTTTGGAACCACGAAATCACATTTTCTCGAGAACGTCTCAAGATATCAAGATGAAATTTTCAAGACAATAATTAACAATGGGATAGCTAAAATATTTGTTTTGTATGTTTTGTTCTAACACGACTTATTGTATCAGATATTTTAGGTAACAAACTTCGCTAACAAGAAAACTTTTTTGCATACAGAGCATTTATCTTTATTTTGGTATAATCTTGTAGGAAATTCAATTCCACGCATTTTGATATATGACACTTAACTGTATGTCTCAACACAACAATAAAACAGTCCGATAACGGATTTTAACTAAACGCATTTCTGTCTAACATTAGATTTTATTTTAACGTCGAACAATCGCTCTGTACTGTAAAATGAACACTGATTTCGTACAAAGTTTAAGTCGCGTTTTCGCTACAACTAGTTGACATATATTTATGACATTTTCGCCAAAATATCAAACATGATAATAGCATCAAGTTTTGTGGGGATCATTTTTCGCTAACATTTACGCATATAGTAGAAATGCTTAGTTTTTCGCATAAAAATCACTTCGCTGAGAATGAAAAAAATTCCCATTTTAGACAAGTACATAGCAATTGATACCATTCGATAGGGAATTCTGTTCTGCACATTTTGATATATGGTAATCCACAATAAGTCTGATTACAAGGAAACTACTTCGACAAAACGCATTCGTGCTTATAGAAATTTCGAACTTTAAAGTATCGAGTTAAACTGAATGACGTTAAGATAGCAAATATTTCACAAAACTGTGTTTGTTTGGAAGAGGTTTAACTTAACTTTCTCGATAACGCGTGAATACATTTCGATGAAATTTTCACTACCATAACTAGCAAATATATAGGAACAATGTGTGTTAAAGCATTTTTGTATTTCATCAACGAGTATATGTCAAAACTTCTGTTTATTGACCAAACTTGGGTTGGTATGAAGAAAAGATTTTCATTCCGCAATATGGTACTGAGATATTTGTATCATGCGATGGGGAATTCATTTCTGCGCATTTTGGTGTAACATACTTGATGTTTTTGTAAAACGCTGCAGTTATAAGGACAGAAAACCATATCACAACAAACACACATTTGTTGAAAATCGTAAATTTGACCCTTCGTTCTTAGTGCATATTCACGTCATTTGAATAAATATCATCCTACAACTTAAAGGGACGTTTACATATCGATGATAGAAAATTGTATTTCTCGCGACTGATTTAAGTCGGATATCTTTAGAACCCGTTGACCGAATTCAATGAAATTTTCAACAGATTAACAAAAATTTCTATGCGCACACACTGATACTATGTGTTTATACAAAATCGAATGCGCGAGTTAAGATATTTTGATCTAAGCACAAATTTTTATGACATTTCCAAGTTATATGCACAATTGTACAGATAACCAAAATATTTGTATATCAATTTGTAGGCGCTATTTTGCCGAACATTTTGATATATGTGGTTGGATATTTATTTTCTATTTCTAAGTGATACCAGTACTACACTCGCAAAACATAGTTGAAACACAAAAATCAAGGTTGTCCCTTTAACAAAGCAAAGCATCGAGCATGTCGTCAAACCTACGTCATATAAACAATATTTAATTTTCAAAATTCTTAGAATCCTGAATTCACAACGTCATTTAAAAAATCTCATCTTTCAACTTAAAGGGATAGTAACATATCGACGATAGAAAATTGTATTTCTTGCGACTGATTTAAGTCCAATATCTTTAGAACCCGGTGTCCGAATTCAATAAAATTTTCATCAGATTAACAGAAATTTCTATGCGCACACACTGATACTATGGGTTTATACAAAATCGAATGCGCGAGTTACGATATTTTGATATAAACGCAAATTTTCATGATATTTCCAAGTTGTATGAACAATTGTACAGATAACCAAAATATTTGTATATCACTTTGTAGGCGCTATTGTGCTGAACATTTTGATATATGATGTTGGATATTTATTTTCTATTTATTCGTTATATCAATACTATACTCGCAAAACATAGTTGAAACAAGAAAATCGAGGTTGTCCCTTTAACAATGCCAGCGCAAAATACTATCGAGTTGCTTTCGTCAAAAACTACGTCATATAAACAATTTAATTTTCAAAATTCTTAGAACCCTGAATTGTTCTGGCTATGTAGAAATAAACGGGTATAACGGGGATATTTTTATGCCGGAGTTAAATGTACACTACTTATAGTGAATATTTTTGATGGATTACTCACATATTTTATATGATTTAGGATTATTTCACAATGCTACTGTAGGTTAGTAACTTTGACTAGATATTTTTTTATTTCTATTATGGGTTCATGTTTAATGTGAGCATCTGCCCAAAACTATACACTAAAGCACAAAAGGCAATGGATTTGCTGTATATCAAAACTAAAAGAAATACTGGAAATACTGGATGGATTTGATGGACTCATGCTTATCAATTTTTATGACCATTCAATCTGTGAATATTTCGGCTTGTATGGTCATGAAAAAATAGTCGCACTGTCACGCTTTGGTTAAAGAGCCCACCATGTAATCAATAACGTTTCAATCTTAATAAGAAGGGATGCACATTCCCGAATGCATCCTTCCTCATGATATGTTGAGTTAAACATGTTCATTGCACATAAAAATGTCACAAAAAAAGATGCAGTGCCAAATACCGACCGCATGCAGTGCGCGAGCATAACTAAACATGTGGTATTTAAACATATGGTATTTAAACATGTGGTATTTAAACATGTGGCATTTAAACATGTGGCATTTAAACATGTGGTATTTAAACATATGGTATTTAAACATGTGGTATTCAAACATGTGGCATTTAAACATGTGGTATTTAAACATTTGGTATTTGAACATGTGGTATTTAAACATGTGGTATTTAAACATGTGGTATTTCCAGAAGACATTTAATTCGGCTTTGCAAGACACTGTGCTTGGTATTTCGTAAACTAACATTATATAGCAAGCACAACATTAACTGTTCAATAAAACAGCGTTCATGTACATTAATTGTGTGAACTCAAATCATAAAGTATACGATTTTCTGTCATTCTTGGTTTGGTCGTTGAAGAGATAAGACGTATTTTTTGTGCTCTCGACGTCGCGCTCAGTATATAAATTAAACTGCGCGGGCAAAAAAACGCTCAGTTAACCAATAAACTTTGACAAAGACAGACGTTAATTTTGTGATCTCTGAAAAAAATTTGACATAATTTTTTTTTATGATGACTATGTCTCAGTTGACTTTTGAACGTTAACGAATATAAACGTACTTTCGTGAGCTCTAACTACAGTATCGATAAAAAGTTTTGAGTTTAACTAACTTAACTTCGCGTTATAGAATAGCGACTTGGTACTCGGGTTATTGAATGACTGGTGGACTGTAGTGTTAGGTTATTGTCATGAAATAACAACTTGACTTTGACTTGAGTTGTGTGCAATTAAATTTGTGTTGGGGTGTCAAGCGATTGACTTCACTTGAACTCTGGACGTCGGAGTGATCAGATGTGTTTTTGAAGCTGGTGTCTACGAAAACGTGAGTACAAACTTTTGTGTTTGACTGTTGACGTGTCTCACTGTGTATATTGATTTATGATGATTTAAAGCGGCTGGCGTATTATTGTTGAGTTGTTGTACTGATAGAGAAGTGAAATGCGTTGGGTATAAATTACTCAGTACTTATACAGTGTCGATAATATGGTGTGATGAGAGATGATGGTGTTACAAAATATTTACTGAGCTACTTTGGGAAACGAACCGATGATGTAAAAACATTGGAAACATATTTCATGAAAATGCATGTGCTTATATGTACTAAATATGATATTGCTTTACTTGTATTTGCATGTCGTTAACATTTCTATTTTATTTCAGTATGCTGTGGTGAGTATTGCAGATTTAACTTGTATGTGTGGTTTTTAGTTAACGATGCTTAATGAAAACTATTATTGTACACTTAGTATGGAATGATGTGAATGATGATATGATGGGTAGAATTAATCAGTGCTTGTGTCTAGAAATGCTGAATGTTTATTGAAAAGGCTAAATGCTAGCCAAAACTAACAGTTGAGCTACCGTGGGGATGTCAAACGAATTGATGGTGTAATATGATGGTGTATCGACATACTTTTCTTATATGCACTATATTTGATACATGTATTGGTTTACATTTTTTGCATGCTGTTACAGTTTTTGTTTCAGTGTGCTGTGGTAAGTACTGTAGATATTACTTGATTTTTAGTGTCTATGAATGCTGATGTATGATAGCTATAGCATGAGCTCAATGCTAACCAGTATTATGAGTTGATGTATTGTGGTGATGCTAATCGAACTGATGATGTAACATGATGGTGAACACTTACTGAATGCATACAATTTATTGAATTGCGTTTGTTGATATGCACTATAATATGATTAATGTATTGCTTGACATGTATTTTTCATGATGTTTAATTTCAGTTTGCTGTGGTGAGTACTGTAGATTGTATTGCCTATGTATAGAATTCAATAAAAGATTATGACTGAAAACTGCTTTTGATTCTTTTTGTACAGTTTTAGGGACTATAAGTCTATAACAAAAATATGTCGGTTTATGTTCATGAGTGTGGGCTTAATACAGCAATGTTTGAGTAGTACAGAAATGTTTCTTCGTTTGTGGTCGCCAGTTGTCTGTGACTTGTAAAGTGAAAAATACGCATAGCTTTGAATGCAACAACTATTTACTGTTTTAACAAAGATTGTGTACTATGCATGTTTTGATGTAGATCTTTTCAGATTTGACATAAAATGAAGACCTGTCAGTTTAACAGAGCTGGGAAACGAAGAGGTAAGTGTGTTTCATCTTACTATGAACACTGGTATTTTGACAAAAGAAGAGATAAAGTGAGTTTCTTCATTATCATGGTTTCTTTCAGAGTATAACTTATGAACAAATCAAAACCTATTTTTTACTAGATTTTCATGTACTCTTTTTTTGGATGATGAGTAACTTAAAATCATACGGCTAGTACAGTATGGAACATGAATGCTTTGTTCAGATTTTCAGATGTGTGCTGGCAGTTCAAGTCTGGCAGCTGAAGTGAACAGTCATGATTTTGTTGGAGCTCCAACAATATGCTAGAAGGTAAGTAACTATGTTTAATTTGCATTGCATGTTTTCCTATGTTTCAGACTTTTAAACAGAGATGTCATGATGACTGGAGTTGAGCACAGGGCAGTGATAAAGTAAAAGGTAAGTACTTTTGACTGAATGTTTGTTCTATGCATGTTTTGCTATAATACATTCCAGGAGTGCTTATGCAGTGATGATTTGACAGTTGAGTGAAAGTGGAGCCATGCAGTCTTGATTTTGAAGCTTCTCAACAAGCCTTGAAGGTAAGGTTAGAATGACTCAATGTTAGTGAATTATTTAAAAAAATATACTGTCAGTGAAGTACTGTCAGTTGCATTTGGACAGTTGAGCAGAACAGACGTAGCTGTAAGAGCTCTCATATCTGTTGTGTAAAACTGTCCTAATGATATGTTATGCTTGTTTGTTTCTGTTGTACTATTTTTCAGATACGTTTGGCAGTGAAGGATTGAAAGCTGACATGAACAGAAAAAAGATGCTGTTGGCAGTGATGGGTTTGGAAGCTGGCATGAACAGAAAAGCAAACATATGGTGAGTACAAAATAGTTTTTATATGGTATGTTTTGTGCATGCTTCTATGTTTCAGATGTACTTGCAGTCAACAACGAAGATGATTCAAGAAGAGAAACATTGTTGTGATGTGAATAGAACGTTCAAATAGGGTAAGTGTAACAATTGTGGTAGTTTGATTTGTACCATGTGTGTATTGCTATGTTTCAGATTGCACATGCAGAGATGGTTTCCTACTGGGTGTCAATAGAAGGGACACGAGTAAAAACGATTTCAACTGCTAAACCACAATTCAAGAAGTTGGGTACGTTTTAAGTCATTGATTTTGAGGTGTACAATGTGTTCTTTACTTTGTTGCAGATTCGAGTCACTGGTTTACACATGGAAGAAGATTTCCACCTCTGTGACACATCTTTACAAAAGCAAGGTAAGTTGACCAAGTTGTTTTTTTATTTGTTCTGCTATAATGTGATGTTATGCTATTTTTCAGGTTTTCCATGTAGCTATGGATAAAACAATTTTAAGACAGAATAGCTGCTGCAGCTTGGTTCTGTGTTGGTTTTTGTTTAAAAACGTTTTACATGCATGTGTGTTTCAAAATATTTTGTTTCAGTAGAGGGCCAGATGTCGAGCAGTACAGATGTGTTTCTTGGAGGAGCTCCCAAACCGTGAGTACAAGTATTTGATATTTAGAAGTCTATGTGAAAGATAATAGCAATGGTAGAATCTATCAGTACTTGTGTTAGAAATGCTGATGTGTGACGGTTAACTGAAAAGGGTAAATGCTAGCCAGTACTTACACCTGAGCAAACGTGGGATGTCGAACTAACTGATGATGTACTATGATGGTGAACACTTACTTTGTGTATCGAAATGCTTTTGTTGATATGAGTGTGAGCTTAATACAGCAATGTTTGAGTAATACAAAAAATGTATGTACTCTTTTGTGGTCGCCAGTTGTCTGTGATATGTATAGTAAAAAAAACACAACACAAAGCTATGAAGCATACAATTGTTTTAAGATTTTATCAATGATTGTGTACTATGCATGTTTTGATTTAGTTCGTTTCAGATATGACATGACCTGAATATTTGACAGTCGAACGGAGCTGAGCATTGCAGAAAAGGTCTCATAGTAGCCTCAACAGTGAATAAGGATATCAACTGCTGTGACTAAACTGTTGAAGAAGGGTAAGTGGAACAATGTGTTTGTTTTATAAGTACCATGTATGCTTTATTTTGCTCTGTTTTCAGAGTAGACATACAAACAGTGTCTTGCTTTGCATGCTATTTTTTAGGTCTCTCATGCAGTGAGGGAAAAGAAGAAGATTTCAATAAAGAATCACTGCTGCAACTCAGCTCTTTAAACAAGGTAAGTGTTTACTATGTTGTATACAAAATGTTTCTCTTTCTTACTATGTTTCAGGTTAACATTGCAGAGATGTTTTGACAGCTTGTGACAGAAAAGAAATTCAGCAGCTGTGTCTTGACTGTAGCCACAAGGTAAGTCGAAACAAATATACTGGTTTGTATGTTGTGTTGTTATGCCTTCTATGTTTCAGACTTACATTGCTGTGACTGTTCCACAGTGGGTCAAAAAAAAGACGAATACAGGTTTCAAGAAGAAAATTGGCTGTTAAAACTCTGCACAAAATATGAGGTAAGTGAACTACTCTTTTGGTTTGTGTTGTGCTTTGTTCTGCTAACTATTTTTCAGATTTGAGTGGTGGGTCGTTACAGAGCAGACTTTTTGACAAGTGAGAAGTTGAGAAACAGAGAATGATTTAAGATCAGCTAGGTAAGTCTTGATTATTATGCATTGCTAAATGTTGTTTTTTATTTCAGTATGGCTGTGGTAAGTACACTAACTTTCTATAATTTAATATTGAACTGCTTTGATAACTTGTATCCTGCTATGCAATGCTTAATATATATTTTTCATTTCAGTATGGCTGTGGTAAGTACACAAACTTTCTTTAATTTTCACATTGAACTGTTTTGATGACTTGTATCCTGCTATGCAAAATGTCTTTTTTTTATTTCAGTAGCCTGTTGGTAAGTACGCTAACTTTCTATAATTTCATAGTGAATTGTTTTGATGACCTGTATTCTGCATTGTAAAATGTGTTTCTTTTTCATTTCAGTATGGCTGTGGTAAGTACAATTGCCTTTCATATTGAACTGTTTTGATGACCTGTATTTTGCATTGTAAAATGTGTTTCTTTTTCATTTCAGTATGGCTTTGGTAAGTACACAAACTTTCTTTAATTTTCATATTGAACTGTTTTGATGACTTGTATTCTGCTATACAAAATGTGTTTTTATCAGTTCAGTTGCCTGATGGTAAGTACAATTTGCTTCTTTAAATTGCATGTTGAAATATATTTGATGACTTTTGTTCTGCTATGCTCTTTTTCATTTCAGTTGGGCAGATGTAAGTACACTTCATTATGTAAAAACTGAATATGATTGTTGTGCTATACAAAATGTGCTTTTCTCAATTTCGGGTCAGCAATGGTAAGTAGATTGTGTTTCTTTATGTATAATTTTGTATACATATTGTTTTTTTTCATCATAGCATGTTTTTCATATTTATGCTTTGTGTAAGTAAAATGTTCATAAATCATTCTTATCTTAAAACTAAAAATGTATTGTGCTATGCAAAATGTCTGTATGATTTCAGTTGCCAGAGGTGAGTACCATTACAGTTGAAAAGTTAGTTTTGTTTAGTTCAAGTTTTGTTTCACAGTTCTGTTTGTTATTTGGCAAAATTTACATGTATGCATTGAGTCTTGATTTCAGCTCGATTGTGGACTGAAGAAGATTGTCCGCAGAGGGATTGGATACAAAATACAAAGTAAGTACTGAGTTTCTTACTAAAGTTTTGAGTTGTATTCATTGTGTGTTAATATGCTATGATTGCTATGAACATGACTTTTGTATTTCAGCGAAGACAACATAGGTAAGTAAAATTGTTATCTGTTTCATGTTTACTGTTACAGTTCAATATTGTGTTTATAAATTGTAAGTTGTACAAACACATTCAAAAGTTTCTGATCATGCTTTCGATTTCATTTCAGCTTTACTGCTGGACGAGTGTTCTCTACTACTAGACGTGTCAGGTTTACTACCAGGCGAGCAGTGACAACAAGGCGCCTTTGTGGAAACAACACAACAAAAAGTGAGTATTAGTTGAAATTGTTTTACTGTATGTTATACTTAAATGCAAAATTGTGCACATAAATTGTAAGTTTACAATTACAATGAAAGTTTCTGATCATGCTTTTTATTTCATTTCAGCTGTACTGCTAGACGAGCAGTGACAGAAAGGCGCCTGAACATGCAACACAAACAAAAAAGTAAGTATCAGTTAAACAGTTGGTAGAGTGTGTGTTTTTCTTTAGCATTTTTGTGTTTACTATTTTAATTGATACATGGTATATTACACATGCATGTTTTTATCATTTCAGGCTGTTTACTTTCATCGTTTACTGTTTACACAATTTGCTTTTCTATTTTCAGTGCCAATATCCAAACCTTGATGTGGACACCGAGTAGTCAATACATACGTGTGGCGTATAGCTGCGACAAAACCGTGGGTCCATCGCACCGATAACTTGAACATTGGCCCGTGTATGGACATCAGTGCAACTTTGTGAATCCATGTAACTTTGTGAATCCATGTAACATTGCGAATGTGTGTCGATCGAAAATGTGTACATTCTGCACTGAACGAACTCGGTGTTGCAAGTGGCAAGTGTTGACAGTGTGTATGTTTATGTTTATGTTTTTACATGAAAAAAAAGGAGATTGTTGTTTTATGTGCTGGCCAGCAATATTGATGTATTGATGTATGTGTTTGTGTTTAAAACTATGCAATACCAATCAAACAAAAATAAACATTAACAGTCATTAACTGTGTTTGGGCGGCGAGGGGTTTAAGACCCCAATTGTGAAGCGCACTGATAGCACTTGGGGGTAAACACCTCGGTATTTCGTGCTAAAATGTTTTCACGGTGCTTATTTTGACGCACTGTTAGAACTACCAACCAGTAAATGATTGCTTGATTTATAAAACAAATATTCAGTCCTCTACTTTGGCACAAGAGACTCTAAGTATCAAATACCAACAATTTAGACGCAGACAATCACATT